>NW_027468685.1:12501968-12504468 GCF_046254945.1 Alosa pseudoharengus
AAACAAAATAAAAATATGTCCAAACTGATTAAATTCAACTACACACGTGGGTTAAATACCCTTTCTTTGTAGGTGTCAGGCATTCACTTGCATTCAATAATATACATGTATTTCCTGCTCTAGCAATATGTAAAGAAAACAGCAAAAAACACCAACAGAACACTATCAATTAGGTCTTAGTATTTACCTGTGTCATATACTATATCTAAGAAAAATGATATGTGAAAATACTTCTGGCTACTGGATACTGTCAGGATGTCCCAGAACTTGGACAGGACAAGTGTGCTGGAAACCCCTGCATAATCACTGGCACCAGAGCTGCTCTCTGGCCTTGGGCGTTACCTTGGATCTGCGGGTGGAGAGCTTGCGCAGGAAGCTGAACGTGCGGCCCAGAGTGCTTCCCATCAGCTCCTCCCTGTCCTCTTCCTCGACCACGTCACTGTCCATACTAACACAACACAAATCACATGCAACACAAACACGGATGTTAAAAAAAAAAAAAAAATGTTACACACTAGCACGCCTATACATTCACTCACACAAACACATACAAATGGTGCAACACATTGTGTCAGTTATCTCAAAGATCCAGATGTGACTTTGGCACTTCTTACTACACAATATGGACAAAATGTTTTGGGACACTTAATGGCTGATCTGTGTTTCATTCAGACCGATTGCTAGTACAAGTTTACAAAATGCATTATCTAATCATTCACAAACATTTGTGAAAGAATGGGTCGTTTTAAAAAGGTCAGTGAATTCAAGCATGGTGCAAGGTCAAGCAAGGTCCATAAAGACATGGTTGAGTGAGTTTGGTGTGGAAGAACTAGCACAGAGCCCTGACCTCAACCCCACGGAACACCTCTGGCATGAACTAACGGAGATTGTGAGCCAGGCTTTCTTGTCCAGCATCAGTGCCTGACCACCTCACAAATGCTCCTCTGAATGAATGGGCAAAAAATCCCACAAACACTCTTGAAAATCTCCCAAACAAGTGGAAGCTGTTATAGCTATCTTATGCCTACAACTTTAGAATGGGATGTCATAAAAGGTCCTGTAGGTGTCCCGATAGATTTGGATATAGCCTATCAGTATACCATCTATATAACATATTATCACTCCACTTGTTAGTATTCCCTATCCACATTTTGACCAGATTTGCACACGGTTGTGTCCAGGCATGTATTTTGCAGCAATGTTCAGTACATCTGGTTTTATGAGACTAGCTGCTCTGATTTGGAGTGAACACAGTAGCTGTCCATTACAGTAAGATTGCTGTGGTGTTTAACACAAATCAGTTTACCTTTGATTGGAGCCTCCAGTTGGTGAGTACAGCATGCCATCTAGGACAAACATAACACAGTTTTACTGAGAAACTTTCAGTAATTTAAATTATTTCAAATACAGCATGAATGGGATCGTTTTGTCAACAAGATTACTATAAGAGAGAGCGAGAGAGAGAAATTCTGAATGTATGAGTATGTATGTTTGATTGCTTAATGTATTTAAGTCTGAGTAACTCTGTACAAGTGTATTTGTAACAGTACTGGAACATATGTGTCCATGTCACTGACTTTGTGTGTGTGTGTGTGTGTGTGTGTGTGTGTGTGTGTGTGTGTGTGTCGGTGTGTGCGTGTGTGTGTGTGTGTGTGTGTGTGTGTGTGTGTGTGTGTGCGTGCGTGCGTGTGTGTGTGTGTGTGTGTGTGTGTGTGTCTGTGTGTGTGTGTGTCTGTGTGAATTTGTTTGTGTGTGTGTGTGTGTGTGTCTGTGTGAATTTGTGTGTGTGTGCATGCGTGCGTGCGTGCGTGCGTGTGTGCGTGCGTGTGTGCGTGCGTGCGTGCGTGCGTGCGTGCATGCGTGCGTGTGTGTGTGCGTGTGTGTGTGCGTGTGAGTGCATGTCTGTGTGCGTGTGTGTGTGTGTGTGTGTGTGTACCATAACACTGTGAGCGGGGTCGCGGGGCAGAGGTGGGTGGCGTCCGGTGTTCCACGCTGAGCACGGGAGCTGATGCACTGCAGCCGTGCATGTGAGTGGACTGCTCCTGTGGACACACACAACACTTCACCTCAGCCTTGCGGAGCAACAAAACACACACACACACACACACACACACACACACACACACACACACACACACACACACACACACAACACACAACGCTTCACCTCAGCCTTGCGGGAGCAACAAGCACCGCCACTGGACATTCAACACAACCACACAACCCTACACACCCACTCAGGGGCATAACACACTGTCATGGAACTGTCATTTGGCTTATTACAGTATTAAGTTATGAAAAGACCTTGATGTGATTGTAGTTATGCACTGAGCAAAGGGAACATTATAGAGAACACAATATGAGTGTTTTGATGATGCTCCTAGATCTCCTTTTATCGTAATGTTTTAATTTGACATATTTATTTCAAGACCACCCAAGAGCCCTGAAGAAAGAGCATTAGCATTGTATAGCCATTGCTGCACTGCATATACTTAAATCA
>NW_027468685.1:12509468-12524468 GCF_046254945.1 Alosa pseudoharengus
GTGAATGTGTAAGTGTGTAAGCAATAGCAGAAAATGAAACACCCTAGCTAAGGCCCCTCAAAGTAGGTGTGTGTGTGTGTGTGTGTGTGTGTGTGTGTGTGTGTGTGTGTGTGTGTGTTACAGAAAAAATAAAACAAGTCACTGTAGCAACACTGTATTACGTCACATGGGTTGGGAGCTTTCCTGTGAAGAGGCTTAACTTTGAAAGGTCAGAATCACAGATGTGCCCAGTGTGTAAGGGTGTGTGTGTGTGTGTGTGTGTGTGTGAGAGAGAGAGAGAAAGTGTGTGTTGTGTATGAGAGAGAAAAAGAGATAGAGATAGAGAACAGTAAAAAAAAGAAAGACAGAAGAGGGAAACTTTATTCTTACATGAGATGAGATGTTTTTCTCTGATAAAAGACTGCAGAGTCAGAGTATTGTTTGGCTGACCGTTACTTGCTCTTGATACTTCTTTTTTCTATTTCCTTCCTTTCCCCCCCTCTCTCCTTTCTCCTCTCACTGATCCCTCATTCATGTCTCTACCTCTCTGGTCCTCACTCCTTATCCCACTGAGCAAACATGGGGAACAATGGAGAAATGTCTCTGATTTACAGCTTCTTGTATATATACAGTATATGGATGTGAGAGACAGCTTCAACCTACAGGTGCATCCTGCAGGCACACAATTTATGCAATTCATCAGACAGGCAAAGTCAGTCTCCCCTAACAACGGAATTAGCATCAGAGACGAAAGGCGGCTTCGGGAACAACAGCAGATCACTTCCTCTGATCAAGTCATCTCCTCACTTTAAACTTAGCCTTCAGTTCATTGGCTGGTGCTAGGCTAAGTCTTACTTTCGATCATCTTCTTATACAAAAAGCAATGGCTATTCTAGTCAAATATGGCACAGTACATGCTAAATGTGTACATTAATGCATATACTCCCCAAGTTGCTCAAGGTATACTGGCCCATGCAATCAGTAATTCACTTTGCATAAGTAAGTAAGTATCCTCAGAATATGGATCAATTTAACTGTATATATGAAGATTTTTTCATAAATATTTCTTTTACATTTTGTTTTCCAAATAATTTCCGTACAATTGTAATTGGGTATTGTTATTTGATTTATCTTCATCTCAATCAAAACAACACAACTGCAATTTGATTGAATTACCTGAAATACACAATCAAATAGCCTGACTTTTTAATGTTTTTAAAAACAGAGATATGGAACCAAGTTTTGGAACCAAGCTGTTCATATCAGCAATTGATTGACTTGACCCCTAAAATCATTTCAAAACACCATATGCACTATGCCACTGTTACACAATACAAAAGCTGTCAGTTAGCCGGTTGGAGAATTAGAGTACAAGGTGTAGGAGCATTTGTATGCTTTAGCGCCAGGTTTAACATCAACATACATGCCAAGTTCAGAGTGGAGACACGTTTCAATATTGAAGAGTTCTTCCGCATTGTTAAGGCCCAGTCATTAAAGGGTCCTCTCTCAGCGATGACACCAAACCGATGTGGCAGAGTTCAAGGGGTTCAAAAGCAGAAAACACATGTACCTCACCTCACTCGCTCTTCATTCAACACTTCATGTTTTATTTTTTAAATGTTTCTGGTTATGACAAAGCAAGTGCATTTGATAAAAGAATAAACCATTCCTTCAGCATTTGAGGCAACTTACAACATGTTTTATTGATTTTGTGTGTGCCAGTGTCTACACGTCTTCTCATTGGATGTTATGTTCATTTTTATGAATGGTCATAAACAAACCATTCAGCCTTTATAAATAGCATTATAGTTTGCAATGCGGAAGCTGCACTATTCTTATTATTAACCCAAGCATTGGAAAACATTAACACAAGGCCTCTTTAATGTCATGTGCTACATTTTTGATTTCCATCTTCTTTTTCTCCATGCATCCACCCCCCTTGTCCTTTCCTGCTCCTCTCCCACTGTAAACACATCAACTACTCTCTATTGTCCCTCTCCTGCCTGTCTTGTCATTCTTATTCAATGTGCTTGCTGCTGCTGCTGGAGGAGGTGGCAGCTGGTAGGCTGTTAAATCCAGACCACGGCACAACAGCGGCCCGACATCACTAAGGACTTCTCTAAACTTGACACTGTTAGTCAACTGTGTCTATTCAAAACCTGCAGATAAAACACTAATCAAATGCATGCTACTGTACAAACCACTAGAGCAAAAGGGTGAGCTGGAGAAAACAGAGAGAGCCCTCTAGTCTGAGGAGCGTTATTTCTAGTCGGCATCGATTTGTTAAACTCCTTCTTTTCCTCCTAACAAAGGTAATCAGGACTGTTGAAATGTAGTCTTTAGCGCAAAGCCCTAAGATTATCTCAGGTATTATGAGTACCTTCAACATTAAACACAGAATAATCCTCCATTCTCACTTGATGGAATCCCCCCTCCCCTCTCTGTATTGGCCTGTCTTTCTCTCCTGGTAGGCCAACCTTTCAGCCCTCCCAAAAGGGTTAGGTGACTAAATAGCACCCTGGGGCCTAAAACCTCTTTCTCTGTCCTTTCTCCACTCTCTCTCTTACACACACTCTCTCCTCCCCTGGACTTTCATTAGCAAGCCTCTTTAAGATGGAAATGGGGCACTAAGGGTGGTGTGTCAGGGATAGTGCCAAAGACTCCAATTAGGAAAGCCCCCACCACACACACACACAGGCTACACTTACACACACACACACACACACACAGCTCACTGTTTTCTGTGTGACACCAGGGCCGTTGTCTCAGTAGTCTATGAGTGATGAAATGTTCTTATCTAGCCATCTGCATTTTACAGGCGTGCGAGGTGCGTGTCGCTTTTTCCTGTGACTTCTTCGTTAGGATATTACTGTTCGGAGTGAGGGTCTTCCAAAGCCAGAGACCGCAGGTGTTACATGCCAAAACGATGATCCGATATTTAAGCTCATGTTACAGTGTGGTTGTGGAGATGCCCACATTGCCCAAGGCGTACGAGGACAGTTTGCACACAGCTTTACTAAGATCAAGAAATATTCATTCTAAGTTGACAAACAGTAAAACAAAGTGTAACTAACATGGCTTATGCCAATACTAGCATAATGCATATTATGACTGCTCCTTGTAACCTACCAAGCTTATAAATTAAAGTAATGGTTTCAGTGGCTGCGTTACACAAAATACTTTATGCTCAACTTTATGCTCAACACATGATGCATGATGAGTGTGAAAACTGATATGATCGACATTACCTGAAAAAGTCTTCCGAGTGATTATTCTGCAATAGTGGACTGATTCTGGATTCCTCTATCGTTTAACTGAAGGACTCCTGGAAGTGTTTGAAACTTTCAAACGCAGTATCCAAGTGCAAGTCAGAAGTAAGTCCAGGAATGTTTACAGTCTCGACCACCTCATGTTCAGTATCACTAACAAATCACCACAATTGACTGTACAAACCGCACGCGTAAATTCCAGAGCCAACATCCTACATCTGTTGCTCTTGCACTGATCTGTGGTGGACGTAAATGGCCACGCCTATTGGCTCAGATCACGCCTATATTTGCGGCTTTCAGGTGCTGATTAACATGCTAGCGTGGCACTGGCTGTTTCAACGTGAGTAGAAGGTCGTGTCACCCTGTAGCATGAAAAGAAAAGAACAGCTCGGAATCAAGAATAGAAGAGAGTGTTTGTGTTTTGGAGGTTGCCATGAGCGCGTTAGGCTCAAAGACATCAGTCATGATCGACTAAGTATTTCAAATAGAACGATGACAATATGTTTGCCAATCAGTCACAGAGTATGGCTCACAGATGATCATGTTTCCAAACAAATTATTTAATGGTTAAACATACAAATGACAAACCGCGTGCGTAAAGCAGTAGGCTAACATAGATTACATGTCCAACCAATGACATACATTACTAAAAACACTTTTACAAATACATAATAATACTTCAGTGTTGCTGTGAATAAAACAAACTGCACCGTGTTCCATTATCAGACAAATATAACACAATTATGCATATCTGAATCACCTGTGAAGGTGATGATACATGAGGCAACTTTTTGAGCAATGTTGCTGGGCAACCACAAAACCAGTTCCATTTATTCTGATTGGATAATCATGACAATTTGCCCACATATGATTAAAGTTCTCCAGAAAAGAAATGGATGCCCAATATCATTGGGAACGTCCCAGAACTACAATAATGGGTACATTTCTCAGCAACATTGATCAAAAAGTTGCCCCATGTATCATCAGCTTAAAAGTTTCACCATTCCTATCCTGTGAAAAGTTCCGTTTTCCTTCCCGTAGAAAAAAGAAAGCAAGTGTCAAAACTGCAGTTGTCAGAATATCAAAATAGCCGTTTTGGAGGAATTATTTGCCATTCATATGCAATAAATAGCCTGGGAGAACCCAGACGAACCTGTTAGCAAAGTGGTCTGGTGTTAACCAGGCTATGCAAGAAATGCAATATTTTGCAGATGATAATAAAATAAAATAAAATACTACATTGGACTACATAGTACTGCACTTTCCTGTAGAAATGCAATATGTTGGCCATGTGTGCAGAACAGTACTTAAAACTGCAGTTGTTTTTTTGTAATGGGTTAGTTCACTGTCATAACACAATATAATCTAACATTAACATGCAACCTTTTGCTGTCTCAAAAACATGCTGTATCAATCACCTTTCATATCAGACAACAACTACATGACTAAACATTACAGTGATGCTTATGGCACACAACCTGACAAGACATAAAATGAATATCATGGTGCAGCTATTACTAATACCCTTCCAAATGGAAGTGATCCCAAATCTGATAGGAAGACGTAAAATTCCTGTTCAAATCTAGATGAAATGGCTATCCTATGAGAAATCAGCTTTGTTTCTCTGCCCCTCTCTTACTCAGGAGAAGAGTAGCTTGTGGTGCAGTCAGTGTAAACAGTGCAAACAACACAACATTTTTTTTTTTTTTTTTAAAAGCCATACTGCTAGTACAGCAAGAACCTGCTAAGAGATCCTGACATAAACTGAAAAAGATAAAAACCTATGATGTTATAACAATTCAATGTATGTAGTTATATGTCTCCGGATTTTTCCGGCATATTCATGCCGCTGTCCATGTTCTGCAAATTAAGCACATAATCTTTACAATGTACATGGTGATCAGAATTAACTGTTGGCTATCAAATCATTCTGTGTTACAAATGTTACAACTGTGATGAAAATAAACTTTAGAGCTGAGGATAACTGACCATACACCTTCAGCCAGACCTCAGCACGGGTGGGATACAGTACGTCCAGTAACGTAAGCATGCATACACTGCACATGACAAGCATGTTTATCCAGTGAGGGCACAGGGTTAAAGCCAAAAGCGTGCATGGGGTAAAAATCCACCCCATTCCAGAGCTACCATTCTGTATCAAAAGTTTCAACTCAAGTGTGCTATCTTCCACTAAGAGACAGTGTGCCAGCGTGCAACTCAAGAGGCTTTTCCAAAGAAACGTCTTCACAGTGAGTACTTAGATTCCTCCAGCCTCCTCGCTCCTCTCTTCTCTTCATTGAACTGCTCTTTGCTATAGTCTCTGTTCACAGGGGTGTAGTGACACTATCCTTCACTTTCCCACTGACACACTGAGTAGTCCAGAATTCTTCATTCTGCTATCCCTTCAAATCTCCCACTACATTTCCCCATGAAAAGCACATATGCATATTTATACAACAGACTGCACTGACAGCTGAGGTTTGCATGCTATACACATGCATTGAACACTGTGCAGTTATGAATTTGAAGCAGTTGTCTACGTAGATTCAAAAGTATTCAGGAACTATAGCGACTGTCCTTAAAAAATGGACATCCATTAGTTTTTCCTCTTCAGGAGAGATTTATCGAGGTCAGGCTGTTCTGTGAGGAACTTGCTCACATCTGTTGGACTGTTGCCTTTATGAAAAGAGACCGCTGTTCAGACTGTACTGGAAGAGTCGACTAGGAAGCTATAATCTTCTTAAAATATGCTAACGCATCAAATTTAACTGTGGTGTTAGTGGCTAAAAGCAAAGAACAAGTGTTTTGCGACAGAGAAAAATGTGTTTTACTGATATGTATTATTAGCTTGGAGAGAAAGTTCATCACATCTCCCAGTTAGGCTTCATCTTGCTGAACTGTTGTCGGCGGGCACTCTGTACTGGTAGAGTCCGCCCAGTTGGAGAATGGAGGTACCTCCAGGTACCGGGCTGTGTTCCTCTCGCTCCACCTACTGGTCAGGATGTCTGGTGCGGTCGAGCCTGCCCCCCTCTGGTGGTTTTAGGAACTGCTGCTGAGTCTGCGACGGAGGAGTGAGGCAGGTTTGGTTTCGGTGTCCTCTTGGTCACTCTCACACTGTCTCTGAAGGGGAACAGAAACACACAGTTACAATCATGTTTGTCTCTTATCTCCAGATAGGACCTATTTTCAAGTGAACTGAAACTTACCTGGAACATGATTTCAGTTGGACTGAGTGACATAGATGGAAGTCTAGTTGAGCACTTTCACATCTAAAATATCTCTCCACAGAATAATCTCCTCATCTTCAACAGTTGCCCTCAACATTTAAACACACTCAAAATAAGTACATACCATCTCAATATCTTTTAATCTGTTTATGTGGATTCATTTTTTGTAATGTAATGTAGATGTGCACAAAAAACTCTCCGCCGAAACCCTTCATTACAGTTTTTGGATGAATGAAAACAATAGAACTTGTTTGAAAGACAGTTATGGTTACAGAATGATTAGAGGTCAGTGAACCCCTAAAGGGGTTATAGAGTGCAGTGTGAAACACGAGTGTTCCAAGTGAATGCAAAAAAATAAATACATATTTGGGTGTGAATAGGAGAAGTCTAAAAGTGTTACTAGATGAGTTGCTAAGTGAGAGTGTGTGTTTGGGTGGGGAGTTCTCACCATCTCTTGCTCCTGCAAGGCGCTAGTCTTGCAATGTAGCTGCAGACGACAAAGCCGGTTGCACGCAGACACCATGTTATAAGACATCTACGGGAGTACAGAGAAAAGGAATGAGGAGAGGAATGATAGAGAGAGTGAATGAGGAGAGGAGTGATAGAGAGAGTGAATGAGGAGAGGATAGAGAGAGTGAATGAGGAGAGGAGTGATAGAGAGAGTGAATGAGGAGAGGATAGAGAGAGTGAATGAGGAGAGGAGTGATAGAGAGAGTGAATGAGGAGAGGAGTAAAAGAGAGAGTGAATGAGGAGTGAAAGAGAGTGAATGAGGAGGAGTGAAAGAGAGAGTGAATGAGGAGAGGAGTGAAAGAGAGAGTGAATGAGGAGAGGAGTGAAAGAGAGAGTGAATGAGGAGAGGAGTGATAGAGAGAGTGAATGAGGAGAGGAGTAAAAGAGAGAGTGAATGAGGAGTGAAAGAGAGTGAATGAGGAGGAGTGAAAGAGAGAGTGAATGAGGAGAGGAGTGAAAGAGTGAATGAGGAGGAGTGAAAGAGAGAGTGAATGAGGAGATGAGTGAAAGAGAGAGTGAATGAGGAGGAGTGAAAGAGAGAGTGAATAAGGAGATGAGATAAAGAGAGAGTGAATAAGGAGAGCAAGAAAGGGTGAGAAGAGAAAGGACTTGAACGCACATGTGAAGACAGAGTAAGGAGAGCGACAACAGAGTGATCATTTCATTAAACATTTGCAAAGATTTGCACCCAGTTTGTAGCCCGGAGATTCCAGACCTTGGTAATCTAGAACGATTAAGGGTCTGGCCACAAATAATATAATGGCTCAACTCGAGGGGCGGCACCAAGCGTGCATTTGAAAATCTCACTGCACGCAATTGGATAAGACTATGCAACGACCAATGTTTACTGACTGAGTCCGGACTTTGACGCAATTGGATAACACGCCTTTGCCCCACCTATATCAGATACACCGATGTAATTGGCTCATTAGTCATTGCCAGAGTATCTCGCAGAGACAATTCAAAAAGTGATTGGGGGCTGACTAGTGTAGTGTAATACAACGAACAACCACAAGATGGCTCTCTCTGACTGTGAGCCTGTTGGATAAGGATGAGTCATCTCTGCAGAGGGAACACAAACAGACCCTGTGTGAAAGTGGAGTTGCTCTCTAGAGAGTCCTTCTTCTGGTCTCTCAAGAGTTGTCTTATGTTTAAAACCATACATGGCGAAAATATCTGGTTAGCCATATCAACCAGAGGAATGTTTAAAACAAGAGATTAGAACATTTTAACTGATCCCAATAGCAATAGCTGAGAAATATATAAATACAAACTCATATATCTGACTCACACCCCACGTAACGTACTGCGGAGGTGTGCACGAATACAAACACATAAAGACGAACACATGTTCCCATGTATGTAATAATAAACATAGTACAAGCAAATACACACACCTTCCACTTCCTCTTGGCATTGAATTTCTTAAAATTCTTCATGTTGATGGAGGAACGGTTCCGCTTGGCAATTTGTGTCCTGGTCAGAGGCTGAGACACCAGGAACAGGGGGGGTGGAAACAGGTAAAACAAGTTAGACATGTCCTAGTGTACCACAATTCCTTTAATGATTATTTCCTCAAACAAGTAAAAACAAACATACACATAAAAACACACACACACACACACACACAGACATATACTTGTGTTCCCACACCACTGACATGCCAGCCACACACATAAAGCATTTTTAAAGGAACCGTATGTAAGAAATGTATTTCAATTAATCATAAAATGGCCCTGGTATGTTACTAGACATTAAGAAATCATGTTCATTTCAAATACTTATATCACTGACAACAGCAGTCCGGCCAGGATATCGTCATTTTAAAAAGTGAAGTTGCAGCCCCCAACTGATGTTGATGTTGTGTTTTGTCATGTCATGTTGTGTTTTGGCCTGATGCGCCACCCTCCACCTTTGTACTAATCACAAAAAGTCAGTAGTGTTTCGGCATCTGGGCAGTCAGGGGAGAGGGGGAGGGGATACACCACTCTTCAGTAATTTGAAAGTGATTGCAGTACCAGTTTTGGCCACAATCTTACATATGGTTCCTTTAATATACTCACAGCATCTCAAATTCATTATACAGTATTACCCATAATGCCTTACCTTAATCCATGGGTGACGTAGACAATCTTCAGCTGTCATCCTTTCCCTGCAAAAATACACAATGCATTACAGAGATATATAGGTAGACAAAGATATAAGAATAACAAAACAGAGATAATATACTAACCAGCTTATCAAACAATGACGTTTGTCTGTGTGTGTGTGTGTGTGTGTGATAGATAGATAGATAGATAGATAGATAGATAGATAGATATATTTTATTGCCAACCAACAATGTTGGTGGTAACTGTTTACAGAAAGTAGCTCAAGCCAAATAGGGAGAAAAGAAAGAAAAACTAAGCAGAATAAAATAATGTTAAATAAATAAATAAATAAATAGTTCAGATCAGTTCTGTCTTCAGTAGTCTAAAGTGTCTGTAGTGTCTTCCAAAGGTTGTGATGAACCGTGTGTGTGTGAGTGAAAAAAACAACAACATTTTAATATTTTTAAGGAACACTAAGCTAAAACTCTATCCACTTTTTACAGTGTTTGTTCCTCCTCATTTACACAGATATCACAATGTATCATCAATGAATCTGTATTTCGTATTGCAGAATCACTGTATTGTGATATTCTTGTCATCATCATATCATAATTGTGTTTCTAAAAGCCCAGAGGAGGCCTTACTTCTGATCCTTCACCAGGAGCTTCTGGATGAAGTCTTTGGCCATGGCGCTGGTCTGACTGAAGTGCTGGTCGTCAAACTCGTAGACCATCCCTACGATGTTGTGTAACGTCTCCTCATCAGTGTACCCTTGGAAGGGGGAGAGACCACTCAGTCTGAAAAATAGGAGGGGTTGTTTTTTGTACAAACCTTTTGCCATACTGTAGTGTTTAGGTGCTATAGAGTAGCAGCATCCATGTGTCCAAATGATTGTCATTTTAGTTTGTTTAGCCACACTAGTGATTGAACATTAGTGAGTGACACATGTCATGTAAGAACAGTGAACTCTGTGCCTTTAGTTTGGGCATACACTGTGACTAACTTCATAATTTGACTAGTTCATGCAGTTTACGAGTAAGCAGGGGCTTCTCATTGTTTGTGTTGAACAGAGTTTATCTGTTTTATTCAGTCATAAACGTATTGCAATTTCTTTTGCTATTTGCTGAATGACAAATGATGACCCCTACTTCATGAGCTTACACAACATTCAGTTTATTATGTGTAATTGTATCTATGTGTATCAACATAATCCTCTCAAAATCTCCACACGAAATTGAACTTACACATGTGTGCACACAAATTAAGCACACTACTCATACACTGAGTAGCATCAATCTACTATGAGCTATGTGTGTAAAGCTGCACTTACATGACCTTTTACATTCTCTGTTTTATATTCACCTTTGTGTTATTCCACTGAAGATAACAAAACAAACGTATATACACGTTTGCATGGGAGGGGCATGGTTGGATAACTCTATTTGCCCACCGCTACCTTGGAAACTAGCCTTAGAAAGACACACCCTAATGGCAATGTTTACAAACTAAAAAACCCATCCTCCAACTGGGAAGGCATTTTAATAAAGCTAAATGACAATGCAGAGGACTCTTCCAACCAGGAAAACAATAGCAGAAATAAATAATACTGTAAACCATATCTTGAATCAACATCACTCATGAAAACAGGAAACAACGTTTCCTCAGTGGGGAACAGGAACCCGTCCCTCGGTGAGATCCTCCCATAGGGCGCTGACCCAAATGGAGTGATAGTGGGGTCTCTTTGAGTCGGATAGTTTAAAATGGATTCCCCCAAGTGAGTCATGTGCTGCATGGACAGCAGAGAAAAAGAACGCTTGCCCAGCTGAGCTCAAACGCACACATATATATATATATATCATACACACACACACACACATACACACACACACACACACACAGAGAGAGAGAGAGAGAGAAAGAGAGAGAGAGAGGAGGGAGACTTACAGAATGAAAGTGATGACGCCCATGCTCCTGAAAAACAAACAGAGAGCAAATAACTGATACATTTCCACAGAACCACACATGACGTAAAACATACAGAGACAGATTCCCTGCAGCGCCTGATGGATGCGCTTAGCAACATGCTGGAGAAAAACATATCAAGCTGTTCAGCTACAGGCCTTTTTCATGCTGGAGCAGTGGGGAAAACAGACCAGCCAGTTACTCTCTACGGTACATCATTTAAGCCATCACCACATTTATACATACATAAATCAAAACATTCATGCATGTCTGATACTGTGCGGAAAGAATATGATGGTTTAACCGAAATTATTTGGTTTATCCACGTTGTCTGACACAGATATATGCGGTAGTGTAAACTTAAAATGAGCACATTAATGCAAATGTATTCACTGACATGCAAATACTTTCACACACACAAAACTGCTTCAGGATTGTTGATCAAGTCGGAACATGTCTGCATCATAGCTGCAAGGCAAACACTCAAGGGAAAGGCATCCATGTGTGAGTCACTCTCTACATTTGGGCATTTGTGTATGTGTGAGCGTGTGCGTGCGTGTGTGTGTGTGTACGTGCATGCACACACACGTTTGTGATCGTGTTTATGTGGTACAGTACTCACCACATATCGGCCGCTGTGCCCAGTGGCTCGTAGTTAATGACCTCAGGAGCTGAGAGAGCAAAGAGAGTGAGAAAAAAAAATGAGAGAGAGAGAGAAAATAAGGTTCACGGTTCCGCAAACAGTAATGTAAGAAGAACACAACGAGCCGAGGGGGAATTCTTAAAAAAAATAAAAAAATAAATAAAACCAGAACGTCGCACAGATAGGACCTAACAATGCAAGTCTTTATGGATTTAATTTATTCTAGGTCTCAGATAGAAAAAGGGTGGTGATGGCATTAAACCAAATCACTATAGCTGCTATGCGGTCAGCCTAGCCTATTGTAAAGGTTGTTAGTAACAGCTAAATGAACAACAATAATGTATAGCTCTGACAATGGAAGTGCAGTTAACATGCTGTTGAAATGATGTTTACCAATGTAACGGTGTAGTTCTGCTATCGACTTGTAATACAGGCAGTTCAGAATGCAATGCAGTGCAATTGATTCTGGGATAAATGCCAGTTTATTTTGGCTGTTAGTTTTGGTGTGTGTGTGTGTGTGTGTGTCTGTGTGTGTGTGTGTGTGTGTGTTTGTGTGTTTGTGTGTGCATTAAAATGTGTGTAATGGGAAAGGGCTAGTGTGTCAGTGTGCAGCGTGAGATTGGGTACCACTCTGGTGCACTCATTGTGCCCAGATACACCAGACAAAATTGTAAACTGGATTTGAAAAACAAAATGCTTTCAGACTTTTGAAACAGAAAGAAGTGTGTAACAAAGAGTTGTAAAAGACTTGTGAATCAGACTCATTCCTGTATATGTACTGTACATGCTGTGTATTTCCTATGTTCATTTATTTATTCATTTTGTACACATTTGTATCAACTGTCTATAAATTCTGTAGTTTTAAGTTCAGAATTGAGTGGAGGACTTTCTAGACACCTCTGCTTACTTCCAGGTGTGATTGACTCTTTGTCTATAGATACTAGGTTTGCAGGAATGGAGGGCTTTTACACCTTCCCATTCCCATTGTGGCTTAGCTGCTCCAAACTCTAGATCTATTAGCATAACATTTGGCCAGGTGCAAGGCGGGGTCCTTTTGAAACCATCCTGGTGGACCTGCCCGTGTGACCTGTACATATTACATTTTCATACAGAGTTAGAACAAGGTCACACCCCCCATTGTTTGTAACATACTTAAGTTCAGAATATTCCCTGTTTTTGTTAGAGATACTGGTTAATCCCTTTGGGAGAAACTTGTCTCTTTCCTTTGATGCACATCAATGAAAGAATAAAGCCTGTTTCTTGATTGACCATCATCCAGACTGAGTTTCCTACTGACAGTATACTACTACTGCTTCTAAACACCTCTGTTCTAAATATTATTAAGTGATCATAGTAATTCTGTACAGTGTTTCCCGCAAAATTGAATTCCATTTGTGGTGGTTGGTTTGCAGAATTAACTTGAATACAACAGTTTTTAACAAATTAGCACAGCGTAGTTATGATGCTAACCAGATTTAAGCACAATTTAGTACAACCTGGAAAATCATTGTGTGGTGGTCAGTGTTGATAATGTGGTGGGCCGCCACAAATAAGTCAATGTATGGGAAACACTGCTGTATGAAATCACTGAATGAGTCATCCTTGACAGTGAGACTTGGCCCTCTGTGAGAATTAAATAAACAATGACAAATACATAAAGAGGAAGAAGGAGAAGCTTTAAATATCTGTGATAATCTTATAGTGTTGATCCTCTTCCTGTGGCTGCACAGTAAAATGAGTAGAGTTCAACAAAAACATAAAAACGCAAAGTCAACAGTACGTTACTCATCTCTGCTGTAAGTGTGTGGGAATCACAAGCCTGTTTTAGTTATTATTTATCTATTGGGTGCTTGCTGTACACAGACAAAGCGGGAAATCAAGTCAAGTCAAGTCAAAGTTTATTATCCCACAGGGGGAAATTAAGTTGCAGCCAGGTATCAAGACACACAACCATGTAAGTAGATTCAATGTGTGATTTCGTCTGATGTCATAAGAGGCTTAATCAGCAGAGCCTCTATGATTTCCATGCTGATATGAATTATTTGTGAATATCTAGATATACTTTGAATACTTTTGAAAACAGGCCATCGGTTCATTGTAGGGCATATCAGTAGATTATTCAACAGAAAGCAAGGCTCTGCAAGGATTTGAACTTGCACTTTACTTACTTGCTGCTCAATTATATGACGTTGTATACTGCTGTGACTACTGCTGGACTGGTGTTTAACTAGGCATTCCATTATTTATTCTATTTATTACATTTTTAGGTTTATTTAAATTATTTTATTACATAGGATTACTTAAATGTTATGTATGCTGCTGGTTCTGAGTAACACATTTTGTTCTTTCATGTGTGTAACATGTGTTGTATGACAATAAACTAAACTGAACTGAACTAAACTGAACTGCTTTATGTCATATAACTGAGTCTTACACACGGAAGTAAAAAGTGGATGACTCATGATGAAACCAGCTTTGTAAAATACCCCTCAGGGCTACCTGAGTAGTCTAACAAAAAGCATTGAAGATCACTTTGAGATCGCAAATTGAGAAAACATGAAAACATCTCAATTTGGTTTCATTCAGCATTGCTGAGTAATAACTTTATAGTGTTTATAATATATAATGTAATGGTTATAATATGCACATTGGTATCTAGGCTTTCCAAAAGGCTCATATGGCGATAGCCGCTATTGGATTTGATCAGCAGTCATTTCTAATCAATTAACAGTGAGTCTCGTGGTCCACTCCTTTCATTTCCCTCTCAACCCAAATTGCAGAGTCATTTCCTACCCTTACTGTCTCCATGGAAACCAATAGACCTTTCCTTTTTTTTTTGGCAAGCCACAAGCACAAAGACAAACTTGTACATGCACATACACACACGCACACGCACACGCACGCACACGCACGCACACACACACACACACACACACACACACACACACACACACACACACACACACACACAGGCAAAACTCATTTTGACATCGTTGTCTGAAGAAGGTGATGTGTTGGTGACTGGACAGCACCACTTACCTATATACTGGGGGGTGCCTCCCTGGCTCCTGTACTCCTCCCCTTGGATGAAGCGGTGGGCCATGCCAAAGTCTATGATCTTGACATCTGGATTGGGCAGGGTATTGCTCGACAGCATGACGTTCTCTGGCTAAGACATATGAGGACACACACACACACACCACTATGAATGAATAACAATGAACCAAAAACTGATGTCTACATAACATACTACTGTATGTGTAACAAGACAAACTAGACAAAGTAATCAGTACTACATTATACTATAATTAATAAATAA
>NW_027468685.1:12529468-12649468 GCF_046254945.1 Alosa pseudoharengus
AGAAATATAAGACCAACCTGGTAACACTTTACTTGACACTATCGACATGAAGACATGACAATGTCATGACACATGAACCCTAACCCTACCCCTACCCCTACCCCTACCCCTACCCCTAAACCTAACCCTAACCCTAATCCTAACCCTAAATTGTTATGACAAAAAGCGAATGTCACTTAATAATATAAGCGTCATGTCATAAATGTTTATGACTTGTTTGTGACACATTCATGACAGTGTTATGTCCCTCTTATGTCGATAATGTCAAGTAAATTGTAACCACCAACCTTTTTGTGCCAGGCGCCCGACGTTTGATAACAAAACCACCCCCAATGTGGACTGGACTAACCCCTAAATTTATGTAAGCTATTCGCCAGTGACCATGCGTTTAGATTCTAAGAATTGGTCTGGTGTCAGCCAGGCTAGAAATGTTACATAAAAGGAACACATCAACAACTGGTGCATGGCAGGTTGTCGGTGTTTACAGAGAACATGCAAGGTTAAAACAGTCATTAAACAAGATAAGCAAATCCTCATGTGTTAGATCTGGCAGCCAACTGACTCCTACAACTCCCACAGCCTCAAGGCTGATTTTTCATCAGTGCGTTAACTCAAATCTGCACGTACATCATACATACAAAATGTTCACACACCAAGATATGTTTTGATTGTATATAAAATAAACCTCTGAAATTTAAGTACCGGTATAATTCAGTTTACTATACCATTCAAATCTAAGTCTCTTACCTGCCCAACACCTCGCCGATCTCGTACAGGTCCTCCACATTCTCGAGTTTAAAGACAGCCATGACGCCCTCAGGTGCTCAAAAACGCTAAGAATAGCAGAATCTGAAAAAAGCAAACATGTGAGATGAGAGGAGTCGCAGAAATGTAACCATCTCTTCTCACAGAGCTTCCTCCATAACAGCTCCTTGCTTTTATTGAACTACAAGAAGTTGTACACAAGCACCCTGCAGCAACACAGAATCCTAAATTTAGAGTTAAAACTATATAGCATAGTTGCAGATGATGGTCTAGCGTTGTGTCATTTAGCAAACCCAAATGTGCTCTGACAGACACATAGCTGAACGAGACCTCTGTGGTGGTGCCTGAAAAAGACATAACCAGGTCACAGTCCTACCCTCAGAACATGAGTGACAGAAAACCACTTGCCAAGCACCAGGCACATTGGCTAACAAGCTTGAAGAAGCTTATTACTGATAATTATGAGAATAAATGTCCCCCTTGGATTGTGAAAGAATGAGACACGAAAAAGAGGTCAGATGATCATCAGAGAAAGGAAAGGAGAGGGAGTGAGGAAGAAAAAGAATGAAAAAGGGAGAGAGAGATAGAGTGACAAAACGGAGTGTGGAAGAGGAAGAAGAGAAAAAGTGAATGTGAGCAAAAACTGCTGATGGCTGAGCACTGGCAGGAGAATTAATGATGGAATGAAGAAACCAACACAACAAGACAAACAGATGGAAGACAAATAGGAACATTTGTTGGGAGTGTGTGTGTGTGTGTGTGTGTGTGTGTGTGTGCGTGTGTGTGTGTGTGTGTTGGGGGGCTGGGGTGGAGAGATGGTGATGGATAGGTGAAAAGTTGGTGAAGGACAGGTGGAGAAGACAGAATTTGAGGGGGAAAAATTGTTCCCAAGCAGACTGATCATTACACAAATTCATAAAACAGTGAACTGTTTTTGGTTAACAAAGTTAATGAACCTGATTTATACTGGCCAAGTCTCTTTGAGAGTCTTTTACACTCAGTAGCCTTTCACATCACTTCCCAGATGTGTCTTTATTAACCTGGCACATATTGAATCTTCTGATCAACCTGGTCCTGCTTCATTTTTCTAGGAAGATCTTCTCATTACACTTAGGGCTGATTTCGTACACATGGATTAAACCTAGTCCTACTTTAGTAAAGATCTCTAGTGAAAAGAGCTTATATTAGAAGACTAGGCTTAATCCATGTCCACAAAATCAGCCCATAGAGTTTAATATGGAATAGATTAAAGCATTGCTTTGACTAAGACTAAAGCTTTCAACAATATCATGGCATAGTAAATCGCACAACATGAAAAACGCCCAGCAGCGGAATGCTAATCCTCTTAGTGCCCCGTGCAGTGTCAGTTGGTCGTTACTCACATGTGGTCAGTGGCAGCCCTACCGCCAACTAGCTTCTCTTCAGCGACTGCCACAGCAAAAGTGTTAGTCTCAGGCTCATACACACTGTCCACTGTCTTTGGTAACACTATTGAATGAACTTGAGTTTCCTTGTAAATGGTATTATATCATCTTATCACCCACACCATAGTGGGAGTGACATGGTGGAGGTGGTGTGAGGTGTGGTATGTGTATTCAAATGTTGAAAAGAGGAAGGGTGTCCTAGAATATGCGTAATTCTGAAAATTATGGAGGTAGTGAGCAGATTTGTGTGTGTGTGTATGTGTGTGTGTGTCTGTGTTTATGGTGAAGTGACAGAACAATGTCATCATGACCCATGGTTTTCAGAGGTGCAAGGTGTGTAACCCAAGCGTATGGAACACACCTGCAGCAGGAAATGTCTAAACACACACACAGATGAGATGAAAGATATGCAGAGAGAGGGAGGGTTACTCTCAATATGCCCCTTTGTCACCGTTTGACTACATCAGCAAGACGATAGCTGTACAGTGAGCCACAGTGTGTGTGTGTGTTTGTACATGTGTGGATAAATTCCTGGCAAGTTTGAACAATCTTTCCCAGATGTTGCTCATGTTTCATGTGGTGAGTAAGACCTGAACCCTCCTCCTCAGTGCGCGCACACACACACACACACACACACACACACCTCTGAAGTCCCTGACCCTGCGCTGGCTCCTAGCCTCGCTTTCATACGGTGGACTGTACACTGGCCAGGAAAACAAGAGCTCATTCAGCCGCCATCAGAACGGCCAGTCCGCAAACCACAGACCCAACCACACTTAGGGCGAGCAGAAAAAAACAACAACACAAAATACTGCAAAACAATGGAGACTATTACATCCAAGCCTCAAGTGCTCATCAACAGCAAGTCAACACAACAAACAACAGAAAGCAACACAGCACTGGACTTGGCAATGTCTGGAAACACAGATACTTTTTGGCTGACTTTGTCTACAGCACAGAAGTCGCTCACAACCCAGCACTAGACATACAAGAACACAATCCTAAATGATCTCTCAACTCTGTCACAGCTGAAACACAAACACCCATTTGGGAACACGACACAATACAACAAACAGCACCATACTCTGTTCAGTTAAAAAAAACACAGACAGAGTCAGCAACACACACAACTAAGTACCAAATGAGTGCTGACTACTCAATACTCCCCAACAATACACTCTGTTCTGGCCTGATGGCAAGAACAACAAAGGCAGTGAAGCAGGACCAAGGCTACAGAAAACTCCTCAAACACAGCCAGACCATAATGAGCCAACCAGCACAGCAACTGAGAGACTGTTTAGGGTCCTGTGTGTCCTTCCCTGTCCACAGGGACAGGAAGTAGACTGTGGGAGAAATGTGTTTGACATATTTGGGCAACAATAGAGTTACAGCATGGTCTTACTATGCTATGGGGAAGTATGTGTGTGTTTGTAATTGTTAGTAGGTGGTTGGTGTGTGGGGTGGAGATGGGTCAGAGTTGGGAGTTATGTAGTGAATTTGTAACTCAACAAGCTTTCACTATCAACTGATGTGTGGAACTTTATGTTTGTGTAGTAGAGACTGTGTGCTAAGAGGACCCCCTCCTCTAGCAAACTCGTAGGGTGGCGATTGGTCTGGCAGGTAAACAGCAAGTGTAGGTAGCCAACATTATATTTTTACACCAGTGTTTCTCAAACTTTTTCAGACCAAGGACCACTTAACCAAAAAAAAAACCCTCACGGACCACCTAGCTAAAAAAAGAGTAGTACCTACTTCAAAAGTATATTACACAATAGGCCTATTCACTGAACCACCTTGCTTATTGTCTTTGCACCTTGCTTATTGTGTCAGAGGATTAATATGATTTAAACTGGCATAGCTTACATAGGCAATATTGCAGAACTGTATTTACATACAAGTTGGTTCAATATTGCATCTATAGGCTACTATATTTTACCACGTCTGCTCACGGACCACTTGGGATAGCTTGCGGACCACCAGTGGTCCCCGGACCACACTTTGAGAAACACTGTTTTACACTATATTTTTGGTCTAGACTATTTCCGAGATAAGGCCATATGTAGGCTATTTTGCAGTACTACGCATTTGCAAATGCTTAAATACGGTTTAGGAACCTGTAACTCAACTGGTGGCGCAATGTGCTCGCTCACAAACCCCACAGGCCATGGGTTCGATACTCAGGAGCACGTTCAAGGTGTACTGATACTGTATCTGCTAGTCACTTCAAATACACAAATGTCTCCTAAATAAAGGTATGACGGTTAAAATAATGTACTGTGAATGTAGGAGTGCCAAATATCGGGTCCTGCGATAAGAGTACATTACACTGTTTTGAGTCCCAATCCCACTTTGTTCAGAGGCACATTCAGTGCCTACACACACACATACACTGATGCCTTAATGTTTGGGACATGATAGAAGAGTGGTCACAGTCACCCACAGACTCACACCTAATCCTTCAAATTGATAAATGCAGAACCCCATATAGGTGCATACACGCACGCACGCACAAACACACACACACACACACACACACACACACACACACACATTTTTAGCTCACATTCAGACACCAACTTACTTGTCTGTTCATCAGAAAGATTGGTTTGGTTTGACATAGCCCTGCATAGCACAAACCTGAGAATAGACTAGCACAAACCTGAGAATAGATTCCTGTGACTGTCTACTTAAGCATCCAATCTGTAAACATCACATCCGAAAGAACTTGACCTGAGGGGTATTCCAGAAAGGAGGTTGAACAAACACTGAGATAAAACTTAACCTCTGGGTTGTCTGAACCTGTGGCGACTAAACCCGAGCTGTCGGTTCCAAAGCACCGTACCAGTTAGTTCAACCCTGTGTGAGATAACCTAGAGTTGTGCGCGTTCACGGCGAACTTATAAAGGCATCATCTATTGAGAGTCGAAACCATGAGTGAAACCGGCGAAACGAAGAGCACCGTATTTTTCAGAGGCGGAGTAGTCGAGGCTTACAAGGAGGAGATAACTGTAATAATAAAAAAAAAAGCAATACTTAAGCGCCTGCGTCCGAGACCTTGCTTGGCAGAGAATTAGCCTAACTGACCGTGTAAATGTGTACGTTTAGGATAGCCTATTTAATGTCAAAAGCACAATTAAATAAGTCACTGGACATCACGTATTGTATTGACTGCTTTGAATGATGCTTTCTTAAACTAGCCTATCTTGTCACAGATTGAGTGGGCCATAGAATTCTTTGAGAATCCCAAACTTAATTTTCTATTTTAACGCGGGTTCTGCAGCTGTGGGCCAAGTTAAACTTTTGCGCTCCATCATCGGAAGGGTGAATGTCGGAAGGCATGGGTAGCCTATTGGACACATTTCGGTGCACATTTGGAAAATGTGATGCTGACCTGCCAGTTGGTGAAACTAAACTTTAATGATCCTCGTGGGTTTGTGTCCAGGAAAACTAATGAAGTTGCGCAGGAACTGCTTTAGCGCAAGGCAAACTTTACGGACCGACCGACAGCTTGCCGATATGCTCTGCGTCTCCAACACTACAAAAACTCCCAGTCGGAGAGCGAGTGTAGCCTATTAAAAAAATATTTTATCCCAAATGCCATCAGCATACCAAACTTATTGACAACATGCATCCGGCTGAGCTGTAGCAGCTACAGCTATATTTAAACTTATTTATTACATTTTCTATAGGCTATATTTCCCCTTTTTTGTACTGTTCTTGTTTTAATTATATCTTCAATGTAAAATTAACATACCCAGTTAAGCCAGTAAACCTGGGGGGTATTCCATCAACCTCGCTAAAGGCCAAACCTGGCTTATTTCGATAAGTCTCGCTAATTTTAGTGAGAATTCCGTTCCATTAATGAGGTTAACGTGAATCCCAGTTTGGTAACCATGGGAATTTATGCCACAGAACTAACCTGCTTCGTAGCAGGTTAACTTTCAAGCTAAATTAAGCTTGCTTCCTCTGTCAAATAGAGAAACATGCCGTATTGTTATTGTTTAGTTTACGTAGGCTAACGTTAACAATTCACGTGGATGTCTTGTTAGCCTATGAGCAATTTATGCCTAATATTTAATCTGTGTAGCACACAGTTGATTTGACATTCATGAACAATCGTCGACACATGAAGCAGTTTTAATAATTAGCTGCCTAGGCTACAGAATAATTATCCTTTGGCTTGCATCAGATATAATAGGCTATAGCCCACTGTCAAAACTGTCACTGAACAGCCTACCAAATGTTCATGACCCTTTATCAGCAGTAGACATATGTTTTTCATCAAAGATTATAACTAAAAATGCCATTATCAAGGTGATAAACAATGTAGCCTAATACTTCGTATGGGAAGCGAACCTGCGAACACGCTGTAAATCCTATCCTATGCCGTCTCGCTGCACGTTACACCACCACCGAACGTAAATGACGCAGAGTAGCACGATTCCTACCACACGCATGTGAAGTTAAAACATTTTTAATCGTATAATCTTCATACATTCTTTGGAGCTAGTGAATGTGTAAATCCATGCTTGGTGCACTGTCGGAAAAAACATTTCTATAGGCCTACTTCTATTTTTGAAGTAGTAGGCCCAGGTGACGAGAGCACAGGTTGACGGAACCATCTTTTTGGACTCGTTTTCCGATTGATTGGTTTTTTTTGCAACACAGCTTAATTTAGCTTGAAAGTTAACCTGCTACGGAGCAGGTTAGTTCTGTGGCATAAATTCCCATGGTTACCAAGCTGGGATTCACGTTAACCTCATTAATGGAACGGACTTCTCACTAAAATTAGCGAGACTTATCGAAATAAGCCAGGTTTGGCCTTTAGCGAGGTTGATGGAATACCCCCCTGGACAGGGCGAACCAGTTGAACCACTTCTACAACAGGTGGTCTGTCCACCATCCCCCCTCAATACCAGTGCAACACTCACCTCCATCATCACAGGCTATCATACCCCCACCATCACTGGATTTTGCACCCCTCCCCCACATGGCGATCACGAACAATGAGGTGACAACGACCTCAGGGGCCGTGCACACGACGCCGGTTTTTGTGAAACCGGTGAGGTTTTGTTTACGGTTACGCCTTGCATGTACACGACGCCGGCAGTTTAGGAGACTGAAACCGATAGCTTTTGAAACCGGTGGGGTATACTACGAAGCACGTTAGACATATCTAGGCTATGTAGACATATCGAGGCTTGACAAAGCCTTGACTCAGGGGTATACGTTAGTGATACTACGATTGCAGTTATGTGATATATTTGTCAAACTAGGCTTTCAGCTCAGATCTGTGCGCGTTCTCGGTGTTAGGATGACTTTGGCCAATCGTGTAACGTGGAGACGCACAAGACCGCCTCTATTTAAAAACAATTACTTCCGCATTCATGAGCGATAGCTTAATCTACACTGCGGTCATTTTTTGTGTCTAACCTTTAACATCAAATAAATCCATTGTCATCAGTTGTTGTATGGTATGCACGTCCATAGTGGGATATTTGCACGCACAGCACTATTAAAGCGCATTCGAGATCCAAAATGTTAGTAGAGGCGGAGCTACATCTGTAGATATATGACAGAATCCTACATGTGAGATAACTTTCTTTTTTAAGACAATTGATTGGTCAGTGTGCAGTAGATTACACGATTTCAGCTATAACTTAGCACATAACCTCCTTCCGACCAGGTTTGGTTGACAGCATAAGATACCATGGTGATATAGCGACACTAAAACAGATCCACTTTCGTGTCACAGCATAGCCTGTCTTTGAGCGCAACATACCTCGCTAACCCACTAATCGAGATTCGTAGTACACCCCACGGCTTCCGAAGTGGGAACTTTTGAAACCGCCGGCTAACTTTCGCCGTGTAGACGCCTAGGTGCGAAGCCGGCAACTTTATGACGACATAGCCCCACCTCTCAACTCAGCCACGGCACTCGACCTGTGGGGTATTCCAGAAAGCAGGTTTACTGGCTTAACTGGGTATGTTAACCCAGAGTTAGCGGTGAACCTGGGATTTCAGTTCCAGAAAGCTCAAATATGATCAGGCTATGTAAGTAACTATGGTAACATAGGCCCTGAACTTAACTGGGTATGTAAACCCAGAGTAAACGGTAAACCTGGGATTTCAGTTCCAGAAAGCTCAAAAATTATCAGGCTATGTAAGTAACTATGGTAACATAGGCTCTGAACTTAACCTGGTAGGGGGTAGGTTTTGTTCAGGTTATGTTCAATTATGTTGGGTTATTTCAGTGCATGTTCAACCAGGCCGCTATTTTTACACTTGTCACACAATGGCGTTTCATTTTGACGAAGGTCCGATTGACAAAGAAGCACAAAATCATGTAATATTCATCCGTGCAATTCACCGTGAGAGGGCGATAAGACCACGACATCACATGATAGCCTATCCATTCTTTTCCAAACGAGTTTTTCAAGAGCACTCGAGCTTTTCAGCTGAATCCTAAATATACAGGCTACTTGAAAATAATTTTCCATCCCTACATTACGCATGGTGGATTACAATAGAATAAAATAAATATTTAATGTAGACTAGCCTATGTCTTTGGCTCACCAGACAGATGGACAAACAACATCTCAGACACATTGAAGATATAATTAAAACAAGTACAGTACAAAAAAGGGGGAAAAATAGCCTATAGAAAATGAATAAATAAGTTTAAATATAGCTGTACAGCTCAGCCGGGTATGCATGTTGTCACTAAGTTTGCTTAAGAATGCTGATGACATTTGGGATAAAATATTTTTTTAATAGGCTACACACGCTCTCCGACTGGGAGTTTTTGTAGTGTTGGAGACGCAGAGCATATCGGCAAGCTGTCGGTCGATCCGTAAAGTTTGCCTTGCGCTAAAGCAGTTCCTGCGCAACTTCATTCGTTTTCCTGGACACAAACCCACGAGGATCATTAAAGTTTAGTTTCACCAACTGGCAGGTCAGCATCACATTTTCCAAATGTGCACCGAAATGTGTCCAATAGGCTACCCATGCCTTCCGACATTCACCCTTCCGATGATGGAGCGCAAAAGTTTAACTTGGCCCACAGCTGCAACCGCGTTAAAATAGAAAATTAAATTTGGGATTCTCAAAGAATTCTATGGCCCACTCAATCTGTGACAAGCTAGGCTAGTTTAAGAAAGCATCATTCAAAGCAGTCAATACAATACGTGATGTCCAGTTAATTATTTAATTGTGCTTTTGACATTAAATAGGCTATCCTAAACGTACGCATTTACACGGTCAGTTAGGCTATTCTCTGCCAAGCAAGGTCTCGGACGCAGGCACTTGTATTGCTTTTTTTATTATTACAGTTCTCTCCTCCTTGTAAGCCTCGACTACTCCGCCTCTGAAACGGTGCTCTTCGTTTCGCCGGTTTCACTCATGGTTTCGACTCTCAATAGATGATGCCTTTATAAGTTTGCCGTGAACGCGCACAACTCTCACACAGGGTTGATTGAACTAACTGGTAACCGGTGCTTTGGAACCGACAGCTCTGATTTAGTCGCCACAGGTTCAGACAACTCAGAGGTTAAGTTTTATCTCAGTGTTTGTTAAACCTCCTTTCTGGAATACCCCTCTGACATGTTGCTTGTCAAAACAAACCAAACCATTTATTTATCATATTAAAATGTTTTTCTTTCCCCTGTCATGATTTATGTGCACAATGTAGCCTATCAGCCTTTAGTGGCTAAGTTAGAAGCACACGTTAGCTTAACTTAGCTTAAAGGAATTATCCGGAGTAAAATGCACTTTAGATCGATTTACGGATGATTGGGGGTACATACGTTGAGTTGACATCAAAATCATGTCATTCGGATGTGTTTTGAGAAAGTTCGATTGTACCGTTTTCAGTCACACAACTCGTAGCCTGGAAGTGAGCAGGGCATTTCAATTTCGCTGCTACAAAACGCTATTTTTATACCTCTTCTACAGTTCCAAACAACATAACACTTACGTGGTAGTGAGTAGAGTGTCCCTAAAGCCAAACCGAAGTATCCCGAGGTCTTTATGTGGTTGAATAGAGAGTCCAGAATGAATTTCATCAAGCCAGTACCTTTTCGGAAATGTTGCCATCTTTGCTGTAGGAGTCTTATTGCTGGGTGTGTTGTAACATGCTCTGGAAATTCACAATTTCGTCGCCGTTTAAAAAAAAAAAAAAACATAGTCCAGTATTTCTTTCGAAATTGAAATGAAGTTGTATGGACTGGACTATGTTTTTTTTTTTTTTTTAAAGGCGACGAAATTGTGAATTTCCCTGCCCTGCTCACTTCCAGGCTACGAGTTGTGTGACTGAAAACGGTACAATCGAACTTTCTCAAAACACATGCGAATGACATGATTTTGATGTCAACTCAACGTATGTACCCCCAATCATCCGTAAATCGATCTAAAGTGCATTTTACTCCGGATAATTCCTTTAACATTAGCTTACTGCATGTTAGTGTTTTCTCCAGTGGTGCTCAGACCTAATGCAATGCGTAGGCTAAGCATTTGAAATTTCACATAGCAGTCACATACCTTGAAAATTAACTTTATTAGTTTAACAGTTGAATTAAAAACCGAATTGTCTGTAGTCTCCTTATTTCATGCGACTGCTTAACCAGAGCACTTATTAGACATTCTCTGGCTTAACGAACTGTTTCAACAATGTTTTCTTCTACGCGATTCACGCGAAATGATCGTGAAGTTTCTGCACAGCGGCGCCATCGACTGGTCTGGCATGCACTACAGCACATTTAGCCGGTTACACCTCTGTGTGTACACGCAAGGTTTTTTCTTGCCGGAGTCGTTAAAGGTGTGAAAGCGGTAAGAGAAAATCCACCCGGCGGTGTCGTGTAAACGGCCTCTCACAGTCAACAGCCATCAGACACACAGATCCCAGATGCACCGCTCCCCCTCCCCTCCCCTTACACCCCTCTTCTAGTAACTTTATTTAGATAGATAGATAGATAGATAGATAGATACTTTATTGATCCCCAGGGGAAATTCAAGGTCTCAGCAGCATACAGACAACACAACACAAACACATTCTTTAACAGCAGAAAAAGTAATTAAAGTATATAATATAAAACACAACTATGCAATAAGGACAGTAGAAGATAAAGAATATGCTAAATATACTAAAATACAAATTATACTAACTAACACTTAATCTAAATCAATTCTAAAAACAGTATCCACATAGTGGTGATTAATCAATCAGAGGCGCTTGCAATGACTGAGGCAGGGACTGAGCCTGTGATTCTCTGTGCATAGTAAGGTAAGGTAAGGTGCTCTGTGTGAATGAGTGTCATGGTGATAGTGCAATGGTGCAATGGTGATAGTGGTCATGGTGATAGTGCAAATTAGTAAGTCCAACAGTGCAACAATGCAGAAATAAAGTAAAGTAAAGTCTATATATCTATATATTTCACTATTTTAAGAAAAGGTATATGTGTGGCATCGGCTGTGGCATGGAGGGAGGGGTTATGCATATGTGCTAATGTGCTAATATAGCACGCAAACAGTGAGGCAGAAAGACAGTGGTAAAAGTGGCTAGTGGACAGACAGTATCCAAACATGGAGGGGGTGAAGAGGCAGACAGACTATGCAGAGAAGTCTATCTCTCCTCTTCCCTTAAGGGAAGCATTGAACAGTTCAATGGCCCTGGGGACAAATGACTTTCTCAGTCTGTCTGTTGTGCAAGGCAGTGAGCGAAGTTTCCAGCTGATCAGGCTCTTCTGCTTAACAATAGTGCTGTGGAGTGGGTGACACTCATTGTCCAAGATGTTGATCAGTTTGTTCAGGGTCCTATTGTCAGATAGTGAAGCGATGCACTCCAGTTCAGCTCCCACTACAGAGCCAGCTTTCCTTACCAGCCTGTCAATTCGCCCCGCATCCTTCTTCCTTGTGCTTCCTCCCCAACATACTACTGCATAGAAGAGGACGCTGGCAACAACAGACTGGTAGAACATCCTGAGGAGCTTGCTGCACACATTGAAGGACCGCAGCCTCCTCAGGAAGTACAGCCTGCTCTGCCCTTTCTTGTAGAGTGCATCAGTGTTGGCTGACCAGTCCAGTTTATTGTCCAGGTGGAGACCCAGATTCTGTGGACTGGTAGCAGAGTGGGCTTAGACCTGCGGAAATCCACCACCATCTCCTTGGTCTTTGAAGTGTTAAATTGGAGATGATTGAGTTTGCACCATTGCACAAAGTCCTCCACCAGGCTCCTGTACTCCTCCTCCTGCCCGTTCCTGATACACCCCACAATTGCAGTATCATCAGAAAACTTCTGCATGTGGCATGACTCGGTGTTGTAGCAGAAGTCAGATGTGTACAGGGTGAACAGGACTGGAGAGAGCACAGTTCCCTGTGGCGCTCCGGTGCTGCTGATCACAGTGTCAGAGAGACAGTTCTTCAGTCTGACGAACTGTGGTCGCTCGGTCAGGTAATCTGTAATCCAGGTTACCAGGTGAGCGTCCACACCTATCTGCAAGAGCTTGTATCCCAATCTGAGGGGCTGGATGGTGTTAAAAGCACTTGAGAAATCAAAGAACATGATTCTCACAGCACTTTTCCCCTTGTCTAGGTGGGAATGTGTCCTGTGTAGAAGATAAGTGATGGCATCGTCCACACCCACTTTCTCCTGGTATGCAAACTGTAACGGGTCTAGTGCATGGCGTACCTGGGGTCTGAGCATACCTAAGACCAATCACTCCATTGTCTTCATCACATGTGATGTAAGAGCGACAGGTCTGTACTCTGTAGTCATTGAGCTCACTAGGGTGTGGCTTCTTAGGGACAGGGGTAAGACATGATGTCTTCCACAGTGTTGGAACTTGTCCAAGGCGTAGGCTCAAATTGAAGATGTGCTTCAGTGGCTCCCCCAGTTCAGCAGCACAGGCCTTGAGTAGCCTTGGACACAGTCTGTCAGGCCCCGCTGCTTTATTGCCGCGCAATTTCTTCAGTTGGACTGTCACTTGATCTGTTGTAATGGTGAGGGGCAGGGTAGGAATTTCACGGCGGCCACGACGGCCATGGCCGTCGTAGCCCCTTGCGTTGGCCGTGAAGCCCCTTTGAAAATCATAGGTTTACAGGCCACGGTGGCCTTGGTGCCCCCTTCTTTCAATATTCTGCTTTGTCCTACTAATAGCGATTTTTATTTAGCCTGTGGCCTGTCAAAATAATCTTAGCATTCACAGCGCAAATTACTTTAGTCTTTTACGCAGTGGAGAAAGTGACAGCGCAAGAAAGTGCGTCCAAATTCACCCATTCTTCTCAGTTGAACTACTGGCGAAGTAGCCTATTCATCACACAGACATCACAAGTATCACATGAAAGAGCTTTTTCTCAGCTTTTAAACGATGTTAGCCGATAATTGCTGTGTTAAACGGTTCGCGAGAAAAGTAAATAATATAATTCAATTTAATCATACATTCTACTGAAGGTTTTGCGTCCATGATCTCCCTACCCATTCATCTCGGTGGAATACTTCACGAACCCTTCTTTTAACACATGACAAACCACATATCAGAATAAACAGCAGACCTTACCGAACACAAAGGTGTAAAGCAGTCCCCTGTACAGTTAGCCGTTCCAGAGTAATCCAGTTTTGAATTTGCAGTAAATTTCGACATGCATGGATGTCTCCAAATTTGGGCTTTAAGTTTTACAATGTGTTTAAATTGTTCCACATGATTTCATAACGGGCCAAATACAAAATAAATGTTACAAATATCGCCTAGATATTGGTAAATCAGAGGACAGCTGACTAAGAGTTTGTGAAAGTAGCCTTAATGATCACAAAATGCTAAGCATGCATCTAGGCTATTTGAGTTTCTTAAAGCTGAGCTGTGCTACATTTAAATTGTTCAATACATGATTTCATAGCAGGCCAAATATAAAATACATTTTATATATAGCCTAGATATCTGTTTTTATTAGATGATCAGATGATTTACAGTTACATGTAATATGTCATGTTTCATGTTTTTGTAATGTTTCATACAGTGATGCAGGTCTACTGCAGTGAATAGGCTAAATACAACTTTGATCATTTTTATAGCCTACTACTGTATAGTTAACTTTGGCCTTGGTGCCCTGACATGTGGCCTTTGTGCCCCCCACCAAATATGCCCAACTGAAGGCCAAGTGGCCTTGCCCCCAGAATGGTGAAATTCCAAGCCTGTAGAAGACTGAAGACTAGAATTCCACAACAATTAGTGCTTTTGAATATTTAATCAAATGATTTCAATGATATATCTTGCTTTTTTTAATTTTTGCTGTATCTGCTAAACAATGTAATTGTTACCAACATACTGTAAAAGACACCAGACAAAACATAGAGCATGAAAAGATTAATAAAACACACAGTAGCCTATTGATATATTGTTCTTGATTGTGCCTCATAGGCCTACAGAAACATTTGTACTTTTGCTGACAAATCAAAATAATTCAGTGATGAGACAATGCAGGCAACAAGTCTCGAAACACTGGGGTGTATGAGATGACCAGTTGGATCCAGACATTTCTCTGATAACTAGAGAAGAGTATACTTGTGTAGGCTTGCTTTGTGAGGGGGCTTCAGTGGAATGTTGAGGAACATCTTTAAAAGCCCTCAGGACTTGGGAGTCTCTAATCTACAGCCTTGAGGAAGGGAGTAGGCTTGCAGTAGGCAGGCAGACACACACTCTCTCTCTCTCTCTCTCTCTCTCTCTCTGTGTGTGTGTGTGTGTGTGTGTGCATGCATGTATTTACAGGTTTCTATATTGTTTCTATGACAACTTTCCTGCTAAAAGTATTTGTAGCAACTGACTGAATGCATAGCAATCTCTAATTTTAAGTCTGAGCCAGGGCCAGCCTTTCCCATGTCCAAATTAACCACTGATGCTACTGTTTGTCTACCCTATCAACACCCTCAGAGGATGGGAGACGGTTTCCTTCACTTGAATGAGGGCATAATATGATGCATTTGCGGGAATCGTCATGAGTAGTAGGCTAGCCCAGTGGTTCCCGACCCCCAGTTTGAGAACCACTGGGCTAGCCTACATGGTGTAAATTGAGATATAATTTTATATAGGCCTAATATAATGTAGTGAACTGAGCCTAGCTGGGTCATGACTGAACTCCCATGGTGCTGTGCAGTGTATGTGTGTGTGTGTAATGTTGATGCTAGTTTTAGTGAGAGTAATTGCGTTTACCTTGTTAGCTGGTATAGTCTTTCTTTATGTTGTACCTCATGTGTTTACCCCGTGTATTGTATGTGACTACCCTGTTTGTGTATCGTGCTTGTTTAATTGACCTCCCTTGTGTTGCCTGAGTAATGACGCTCGTATGTTTTGGTGCGTAACCAATAAAACCGTTCTGAGACAACTGCAGTTTGTTACAGTAAGGTAAAGTCTCTGACTATATTTTAGCATTCTTCTTGCTTCTAACATAGACCACTGTATGCTTCTAGTTACAGTAAATGATTACAGTAATAAAGAGACAGAGAGTGCGCAGAGAGTGCATTGTAAATCTCTGTAGAGGTATATGGGCAAGGAGTAAACTATGACACAATTCATGACGACAAGGCGAGTTGAACAGACGAGTGTATAACGTTCCGAATTGTTTTCATGATACATGGTCAAAATTGTAACAAAACACAAAACACACATTGTTCATTACATAGGCCTACAGATGCTTTTACTGTTTACTTTATGTTCAGATGCGTCTTTTGTGGTTGATTGCAGCTCCTTGTTTAAAGGTAGGCTACACAGGTCACAGGACTGAGTCATGTAGTAAGTAGCCAGCCCTAATTTTACAGCAGCTATGGTTCTTTGCAGGCTGAGTGGTAGGCTACGTTGTCATGAAATGAGTATGGCAAGACTAGGCTATCCCACATGATAGAACACGCAAAGAATGGAAAACAAAATGGGAATAACATGCCGATCTGTGGTTCATGCTGCAAAAAAATGTGTTTAAGATATGTGTTTCCTAAAACTTACCCCATGGTATTTATGATCACTTGCAATCGGTACAATCTGTATGTTTTTCCCTTACAGTTTCTTCACTCTAGGTGCATCCCGTGAGTCCGTCAACAAGCTTTCACTATTAACTGATATGTGGAACTTTATGCTTGCGTGCGTAGAGACCGTGTGTAAGAGGACCTCCTCCTCTCTCGAACTCGTAGGGCGGCGATTGGTCTGGCAGGTGAACAGCAAGCCAACACTATATTTTTTTACACTATATATAGGCATATGTAGGCTAGGTTATTTTGCAGTAGGCTACTACGCATTTGCAAATGCTTAAATACGGGTTAGGCAAGCCTGCATTCCTGTTTTGAAATAGATTAATGACAGGTCATGGTCCATACGATTAGTGACAGGTCATGCACCATACGAATCCAACCAATGTTATCCTTGCGGCACTAAATCATTTTCTGTAGTGCGCATGATAACCTACCAATTCCATATAAATCAATTACTACGCGTTGTATCTTTGTCAACTTTATTTATCTGATCAAACAGTGCCGCCTGGCAGCAAAGCAGAGAACTAATCCTGGAATGGGGCGTGAGCGATGAAGCGTAAACTGAGAGCATGTGTCAACTTAAATCTCAGCGCGCGACTCGGCTTTTCGCCTTTGGCTGGTGGTCATTGCCTGACAAGGTCATCGTCATATTGTGTCGCACTGAAAGACCACCGATCATACTTCCCCAAGTGTCGAACGAAGCTGACAGATGACAAATGGCTCCTATAGCCTATCTAATAAAAATGGGATATCTGATTGTCCCTTGCAGCCCTGTCTAGCTGTTCTCACGACGAAACAAAGCGCGCACGCAGAACATCGTGATTAGTAACGTTGGTTGTTTTTTCGGCAATTTTCAGCTTCAAGTCCAATGGCCAAAACAAATTAATCATCTCCTCATCATGAATGAAATCAGCCCTCTTCTAAATGGCTTTGCAGCCGTTATTGGCTGCCAAGCAGGCAAAGCTCACCTGAAATCGTGACAGCCAGTGTTACATCCATTGTATTCCTGCGCATGTTAGTCCATTTCTGATCCTACTAGACGTCTCCGACCACCTCGTCCGTATGAGGCAGCGCACATCTGACTCGCGCAGGTTCGAAGAGATCCCAGCCTAGTGACAAAAGTGTGACGTCTAGAATTTAACGACAATGATTAAAACAGGGAAGTTTCAGAAATGTGAAGACTGTGGAGATTAGAAACAAATCAGAAACTAGTTATTTTCTATAACTAGTTATTTTGACCTTCAAGCAAGGACCCAGAGTTGCGCATCGTTTTTTAAACATGAAGAAGGAAAACTAGTGACTGATAATGTGGACCTTAAAGAGGTAACTTAGGCTATTACTCACAAACATAGTCTAATTGACAATTGGAAAGGGTATCACAAAACTGCATCCCCGAATCATCCGTCTCCTCAAGTGACCCACACTGTAGCCACTAGGCACTCTGTTTCCTATTGTTATGTTTTTGCGCCATCTAGCGGACAATCTCTGAACGTTCACAATTACAATGTTTTCTTATAACCTACTTTGCAGTATAAACTCTGAACTTCCTTCTTTAAAAGCTTTATACGTTGCGTACCAACCCATCTTACAGTCTATTAATTCAAAAAACCAAAACTGCTCATAGAAGAACCAGAACTGACAGTGAAAAAGTGAGACATCAATTGTAGGGATCATATTGTTAACGTGACTTAGCAAAGTTGGGCTCAAACAAGGAACAAACAATGCCGTTTGATAAATATAGGCTTTTGGTCTGGTATAGTTTTCATATGATCCAGATGTGCAAAAATGGTATGGCCATAGAAAGGGCCAAGACAGACACCTTTGAGAGCATTATACAAAGAGAATTTGTTCATGTCTCGTAGTTGATTGCAGCTTACTCTTTTTTTTTAACCGTGTTCTTTTTTTTTTTTAGCCATGGCAATCACCTGTGCTATTGAAGAAATTTCTCCTGTTATATGAATAATGCTTTAATAAACAAACAGCACTGTTTTGATATCCTCCCTAGATGTACACTACCAGTCAAAAGTTTGGGGTCACTTAAATTCCATTCCACTCCATTAGACAGAATACACGCTGAGATCAGTTGCATTGTTCTTTTAATCAGAGCAGCAGTTTTCAGGTTACATTATGTGCTTACATAATTGCAAAAGGGTTCTCGATTGTTGTAGAAAGAAATGGCTGATCTTTAATGCAATATCTACATTGCCCATTATCAGCAGCCAACCATTCATCCAATGATCCAAAGGCACATTCTGTTTACTAATCTGATATCATTTTAAAAATGCTAATTGAGAAAACATTGGAAAACCCTTCCAGATTGGCTTCACTTTTGGGAAGTGAATCTGGAGAAGGTTTGAGAATGTTTTGCAAGCTGCATCTCTTAATTCTCTTTTGTCTTTTTTGGCCCGATCAAATTAGTCAGTGTCATTCTTAAGTTGGGAGAGTTGTGTGTTACCTGGCACACCATGCTTGTTTTGGTAAATATATTGGGATAGTTAACCCAATACATTTTACATAGTACATTTCTTTTTTTGTATAATTGCTCTATACATTGCTTGCATTATAACCAATCCAGTTCCTTTCTGAAAGACCTGAAAGGCCAAAATATTATTTTTTTGTTATTATACAGGAAAGGATTAAAAGTAACATTAGGTTACAGTTTAAACGGGCCTAACTCCATTTCATCAGTCCCCAATCATGTTATTGTCTGGATAAAATGAGGATTTAGTATCAAAGAACTCAGTATAAGAATAATATAGGCATAGGGATACTAATAACGATTCAGAAAAGCACTGAAATGGTTGTGGGTGATGGAGTGAAGTGACGTCATGTTTTGCATTTGAACTGCTCCGCCGCTGTTGAGCCCCCTACTCCAGGCCTCGCCTCGTTTACTTTCCACTCAGCCTGTCTCCTCTGGCATGCAGCATGACTGTGTCCCCAACATGAAATCTCTCATAGCCATAAGCATTCAAAACTCAGAACCCAACATGCACACAAGCACACACACACACATGCACACACACACATGCACACACATGCGCGCGCGTGCGCGCGCGCACACACACACACACACACAGAGAGAGAGAGAGAGATTAGAAGTGTGAGAAGTTGTTTCCACCCTTTTTTTTAAAAGGAGGAAGTGGCCGGATATTTACCGACAACAGGGGTCACTGAAAAGCAGCAGTCACACAGCCTCATACACATTTGCCTATACATACACATCTATTATGCTTGCTAACAGACAGACATGCTCTCTCACAACTCCATCCATACACCAACTCAAACAGGTGCAAATACATGCACTCCCAAATATATATAAAAGTGTGCACCCTACACACATGCACTCATGTCGTACAGGCATGCGCACATGGTCTCACACACTCCGATACAAACAGATGAGAGGGGAAGCATCGAGTCACACACCCATCCTCATCCAGAACACCAACATGGAGTTTGACTACCAGATGCTGAAAGGTCAGGTGTCTTGTCTTCATTCTGAGAATACTTTTCTGTTTACATCAGAGTTCAAAAACTCTCCCTTTACTAGAATTTCAATTATGTGTTATGCCTCATGTTGTGGAAGGAGTCCAGAATAATGTGAGCTGTCTTGCACTGTAAAGAGTCCTTACAAACTGATGTAATGTGTTGCATGGTTTTATAGTGAATTATATATTCACATGTCCGCTTTATGTCCTGTTTTCTGCAATATGTCCTAATACTGGCTTGAGTAGAATGCTGTTTCACAGATAAATGTAGTAGTTCAAACCGTGACCGAGAAACACATATTCTAAACATTTAATGTGCAACACATTATTATTGTCTGCTTGTACACTGTTGAGTACTTAAATAATGACATAGTCTGACTAGTTCTACAAAAATCTCTAGATGTGTTTAGTCGAAAAACTGCCTCATGTGTACAATTTCTGCCATTTCTCTTGGGTTCTATTGAAGTACTTTCTCAAATGCTGTGAATGTCAAGAGGATGTAGCTATCGACCACAGGGAAGGGTGCTGCATTTCCGTCTCAAAGATCACAACAGATCAAGTGCTGTGACCGTGTTCTCATTCTGATATATCTCAAACAGCCAGGTGCTACAAATAGAGCTAAAACTTCCTCATAAGAATAAACAGCTTCAAATCTGTAAGGATGGGGAAGTGGAAATTCGGATTGTTATTCCGCATTGTCTGGACATTTTATCTTATGGCATTATGTCTTCTATTTTTTTGTTTTGGTTTGTTGAAATTATCCCAAATGACAACATTTACATATGTGTTAGTGTGTTTTTGTATATGTACACTTTGCTTGTATGTACATAGATCTTCATAATTAAGCGGCTATTCCGATATATAATGAACGTTTTATGGGAAGCTTAACAGAATAATGCCCTGAGATTTGTGCAGAATAGTGTGTTTTACCTTTTTTCTTAAATGAACACTTACAGAAGGTTCCAGAAAGTTGATGAAAAATAGTTTTAGCTCAGTGAATGACCTTGAAGTACCTGAGGGATCATAAAGTTACATTTTAAGTGCTGCTTGATAGCATAAAACCACAATCCAAAGACATTCATCCTTTTTTCTGTTCCAGTTTGCCATGACGACCTTCTCTTCCTCCTAATGGAGGAAGCGTTATGTGTTGCTCATGTTGAGACTCATGTTGCTCTTATATCCGTAGATGCCGAAGGCAGACAAAGAGAGGAGCGTATCATCACCCTGCCCATTCCAATGGCACGGCCCTCCGCTGCGCAAGACCAGTGCGCCAGCCACAAACCCCCGGTCAAGCCCCGCCGGAGCATTAAGTGCCGCCCTGCGACACAAGAATTGGGACCTCCCAACCCTCTGGCCAGTCAAGCAGGACATGAGGTAGCAGTCATCACATCACACAAAGAGAACTTTCGAAAGTCATAATAACCATCAGCATTATGAGAATCTGAAACTATGGCAACCAAATACACCCATGGCAACAAAATAAAAACCCATGACAATATGATTATATGAACTTATTCCACAATTCTACAAAATTATAATATACATTTTATTTGAATAATACTTGATGCCTAACAGCAGTTCATAACTGCATAAAACTAGCAGTCATTTCTGTAAGTTGCTCTTGTCATTTTGATGCAGATTCGATTGTTTGTCCATTAAAACAAAAATAATTGAAACATGCACTCAAACATGCACTCATTTGAGCAGAGTGTGGTGTTTAGGCTCCTAACCTTTAGAGACAGGAAGTGAAGTTTGATTTCCATGCTGGAGAACAAACTGAAAACCACACGCAGTGTGACATACACATTGTCTCTCTTTCTCTTTCTCTCTCTCACACACTCTCTCTCTCTCTCTCTCACACACACACACACACACACACACACACACACACACACACTAACACATTTAGTTTCTCTCACACACGTTTTTTTAAATACTGTAAAACTATAATAGACTGCAATTCAAGATCTGCCTTTGTATCACGCACAATAAATCAACAAGTGGTCTGTGGCGTGTGGCTTGAGTCTATTATTAGCTTCTGTCTTTGTCTCACTTAAAAACCACCATCACTTTAAAACTTTCTTTTACACAGACATGTGTTTCTCACAAATGTTGTGTGAGGTACTCTTATCTCCCTATCTTTCTGACTTCCTTCCTTTAGCTCCATCTCTGCTTACTCAACCCCTCTCCATGTGTATCTACTTCTGTTCTCTATCTTCATGTCTTCATGTTATTTTTTCTACTTTCCCTCTGTGGCTATCACTCATACGCATCATACTCATCGCTCAACATTAACCTTAACCAACATTAACATTAACATCCTCTGTCTCTTTTCTTCCCACTCACTTCTCTGTTTGTGTGTTCTCTCTCTCTCTCTCTCTCTCTCGTTCTCTCTCTCTCTCTCTCAGGTGGTGGTGAAGCGCATGTCCCCGGCGGTGATGCTGGGCCCCGCGGGGCCCCTGGAGGCCCTGTCCCCATCCCTGCGTGCTCACACGCTGCTGTGGTTCCACCGGAGCCAGCTGCCTCGGCTGCAGACGCAGGGCCAGCCCCTGCCACGCTGGCTGCACGGCTTTGCCACACGCAGGTCTGGAGAACACGCAACAACGCCTACAAAAACAATCATAAGGCCACTGAACTTTGCTGGGGGTGATGGACGGTTTTGTCAAGTGCAGGTCGCGAGCACAGGGGACAGGCCTAAACACACACACACACACACACACACACACACCAGAGAGAGAGAGAGAGAAAGAGAGAGAGAGAGAGAGAGAGAGATTAGAAGCATTAGAAGTTGTTTCCACCCTTTTTTTTAAAAGGGGGAAGTGGCCGGATATTTACCGGCAACCACAACAGGAGTCACTAAAAAGCAACCGTCACACAGCCTCATGCACACACATTTGCCTATACACACACACAAATTGGATCTCACATCTGAAATCCCCCTTCCCTCTCTCCTTCTCAGGGAAGCAGAGCAGTTACTGCATGATCAGCCAATGGGCTGCTTTTTGCTGAGGTTGAGTGAGTCCAAGATTGGCTTTGTACTGTCATACAGGTACGCGCACACATGTGACAGCAACCATACATAAAACCAACCAAGTCATTAACATGAACCGACACATAAACCTGCTCTGTGCTCTGTGCAGGGGCAAAGACAGGTGTCGCCACTTCATCATTGAGGAAGAGGATGGTGCTCTTTCAGGGAAAGCGGGGAAATACCTCATTGCTGGAGAAAACAGTCGCCATTGCAGCCTTGAGGAGCTCATCACTTACTATACCCAAAATCCTGTGGGGCCCTTTGACGAAATGCTGACAGTACCCTGCACTAAGGTGCGATCAATTCACATAGAATATGTGCAGCCATACACACATTAGTATGCGCATATATAGTCACACACTAATGTTACTGCACCACATCAAATTCTTAATGTAACTATTTTCTGATGAAGTAAATAAGAAGGTAGAACAGATTAGGATACAAAAAATAACATCAAATTAAAAATGGCAGCAAATAAATAATGTTGCTCTTCTTAGCCATTTCATGTTCAGTTTTCAGGTATGTGTCTTGCATGTATCTTGGTCATTCATCTTCTCTCTCTCTCTGTCTGTGTGTGTGTGGCAGGCTAATGGTCTGAGTGATGACATCATTAGGAAAATGGTGGGAGATAGGGAGCAAGGAAAAGAACCATGCAGTGCAGTCTCGCTGCCTCCAGCACTGGCCTTAGCTCCGCTAGCCTCAGCTCCACTAGCCTCAGCTTCGCTAGCCTCAGCTCCACTGGCCTCAGCTACGCTGCCCGAGCAAAGGGAGGCTGCGTCCAAGGACGCACCAGAGTATGCTGTGGTGAGGAAGGCCCTGAGGAAGAGCCACTCCCTGCCAGAGTCTCCAACTGTGCCTAACACAGCACCACCCTGTTTACAGGTGTGTAACTGTAAACACAAACACAACCATACAGTACAAATAATGTGCAAAACTATCCTGTGGCGTGTTTCCCAAAACCATAGTTGCTAACTAAGTTAGCAACTTTTTTGATTGCATTGCAAACCAACTAAGTTGGTAACAGGTTAGCAACTATGGGAAACGGAAGGAGGGAGCACACCCCTGTATAGAGCCACAACAGTTCTTAATGTTGTTGTTACAATGTATGATTGGTATTAGCACTACTGTGTCCTGGACTTTACTCTACTTTTTTCTTTCTCCATAATGCCAGTATATGCCAGTATCCATAATACAGTAACATAACAATTTAGCACCTAAATGTAGTGGAATTTAGTAGAAGATTATACTAAAACCTTAAAATACTTTGTGTATTTACACAATATGTATCATCTCAGCAGGTGTTCAGTGCAGTCTCAAGTCCTAAAGAGAGCACTGTGTGTCATGACAGACCCAACAGTGAGAGTGTCACCCACTCCACCGACAACCCCACCAATGTCCCCTACGCTCGTGTCAACAAACCTCCGAGAGCCATGGCCCAGACCCCACAGGCCTCTGCCAGCAGTTCAGCCTCCGGGCTGCAGGGGGCGATGGTCTCCTCTGCCCCGACATCGCCACAGGCCTCAGCGGAGCAAAAGTACTGGCATCTGGAACCAGAGCACACCTACGAGGAGACTCCTGCCACTGCCACTGCCACTGCCACTACCACCGCCACGGGCGAGCAAATCGATTTCTATGCCATGGGCCGGCGGAGAGAGGTGGAGGGCTGTGAAGGTGAGGAGAGGAGAGGAGAGGAGAGAGAAGAGAGGATATGAAGAGGAGATGAGATAGGAGGATAAAAGAGTGGAGAGGAGACAAGAGGAGATGAGATGAGAGGAGAGGAAAGGAGAGTAGAGAGAAGAGAGGAGAGGACAGGAGAAGAGAGGGGAGGAGATGAGACGAGACGAGAGAGAAGAGAGGAGAGGAGAAGAGAGGGGAGAGGAGACGAGAGTAGAGGAGAGAGGAGGGCAATGTCATGGAAGGGAATGGGAAGAGGGGGAAGGATGATGAAAAAATATTAAAGACAAGGAAAGAACCTAGAGAAGGGAAAGGACACAAGGGCAGAGTGTGAGACAAAAAAATTAAGGATGCGAGGATAAGGGGAATTATACTGTATGCCTTATCAAATAATCTTTATTTATCTCTAACCACTTTTTCCCTACAGGAACTTCTGGAAATCATGTCTACTCTGAGGTCAACATCCGCGGCGCTCGGGAGAACCCCACTCTCACCCCAGAGCCTGCGCCAACTAGAGCAAGCAACAGTGCTACAGTTCCTGCTTCTTTTAGGACTGTCCCGAACCTCCCTGCTAGGCCACCCCCGAGACACACAAATACGTTTTCACGAGTAGATACCAGTGTGCAGGTAAGTCCTGACCCAACAACAAGGGATTGTATATCAATCGTAATTGCTTTGCTGAAGTCATTGACATGGGTGGAGAAAATGAGAGTTTTGTAGTAGGCTAAATCACTTTTTTACTCATCCTCTGCTAGAACTTTGGTGGGCCTCTCCTGTCGACCTCTCCATCAAGGTCTGGTCACTTCCCTCCCCACCCCTCTGGCCGACCTCTCCCCACAGACCCCTCAGCAATCTACGAGCAAATTCCAGAAAGGTCGTCTGGACCACGACCACCTCTGCCTCCACCCAACCCCAAACACTGATGCCCGCCCTGTGAGCCCGGCTCTGGCCCTTTAGAACTACAACAGGAGCATTGAGATGAACTTCAACTTTTTTTGACAGGTCTTATTATTACCACAAAAAAAGGACACACTGACTGCTATTTTCAAACTTCTCAGTGGTTTCCGATTCGGATAAAGACCATTAAAACGGAAATGCAGAAAAAAACATTCCAGCAGTAGTATCAAGATTTTTGGTGTTAAAGCTGCACTCCTTGATTATAACCCAACATGCAAATTCAGAGAATTTCTCCACATGGTCTGTTCAACACATAATGCAAAAGACAAAACAACACACTATACCAGCCACTCAGCAACACTGCTTCAAGAGTCAAATATCAAATGAAGAATCATCCAATCACCATTCATCTCCACTCCAGACTCTCACCTTGAACGGAGTTTGCTTGAACTCCTACCCATTGTCACCTCAGTCTCTTTGACACTTGTTTTAAATACATAAAAACTTCAGATCGACACCTTAGTGCATTATGCTTCAAAGACTCTTGGCTGTCTTTCCACAACTTAAAAAAAAAGTGCTTGCTGGTCAGCATTTCACACATCAACTCTGTTCTTTGTTCACACTCAAACTAGCCATAGTTGTGTATATGTACTCCACCTTTCACCCGAAACTAAATGTGGACCACTAGCATGTCACAGTTCAAGCCAGAATGTTGCCTTTGTACACACACACACACACACATTAGAAGAGCATATTCAAGCTTCTATGTATAGTTCTGAGTAGAATGAATGGAAGCATGTCCAATTTTAATCTGTCCAGAGCTGCACAGACAGATGCAGGACCTGGCTTTGTGTAGCTAGGCTATGTCTATGACCGTTTATGTCTCTTCATTATCAGATGTGGTAGTAATTTATCAAAACCAGCATATCACATGAAAAATGAATACCAAATATTTAATAAAAATATACAAAAGTCTGTTTTTTTTTTGGTTTTTATAGGAAACCCACTTTATTTTCCAAAAAAAAAAAACACTGCCAGACTGACCCAGCAGAGGGCTCCACCGTTCCTCTGACCCTAGTCCTCACTGCTCAAGAGGGTTTCAGACAGGTGACTTTGTTTCAAAGGGACCGCAGTGATGTTTGCTGCAACTGGGCATGCTTGCACACAGGTCCTCCAGCACCATCCAATCATGCATGCGGCTTTAGTCTCACCCCGACCCAAACCTTATTACAAATCATACGCAGGGAAGGAAGGACATCCTTCCAGCATCCATAACAACATGATCTTTGAAACAGTTTACCCCAATATGGGTAATTAAATTATTTGACGAAGGAAAAAAAACAAAACAAGCCCAAACCCTCTTCCCTAGGCAATCTTAATTGAAAAATACCCCTGGCCTCACCCTGCCACCCCCAGCAGGACCCCCCCACCCCACCCCACCCCAATCCCCCTCTGAGTTGTGAGTGTGCGCTTTAGTTCTTCTTAGCCTTGGGTGAGTCGTACTTCCTCTTGCTGGAGTACCAGAGGAGCAGAGGGATGCCGATGGAGGGCAGAGTCATCACTCCGAAAGCAGCCCAGTCCAGCTGGGGACGCAAAGACAGAAAAGCGTTAGATCAAGACAAAGCGGTTTTACATTTTACAATCTTATTATATTATAATGATTATATGATTATTCTAAGTACTGTGTATGTATTGAAAAATAAATAGCAACCTGGTCCACGAACAAACATTCTCTTTAAAAGTCAGTAACTACTTACAAAGTGGGGGGAGAAGCGGCGGTCAAACTCTCTCTGGGCAAGGATGCCACCCTGACCTGGAGCACTGGTGTATCCAACCTAGCACAGAAACACACATGGTAGTGAGACCCTGATGCGATTCCTCCAACATCTTCTGTGGCAAGCGGCAAGGTAAGGAAATCTTACTCACCACAACCTGTCCACCCTCCTGGGCCAGGTAGCTGACGGAGGCAGAGGTGAAGTTGAAGTAGCCGGCCTTGAGAGGACGCAACACCACTGTGTGAGAGACATTGCTGGCACTGGAGCCAAGGAGTTAAGGGCTATAATGGAGGGAACACTGAGGACACAGACTTGGAATTGGTATCCAAATCCCTGGAAAAAAAATAAAAAAATAGGGATGCACCGATACCAACATGCACTGATATTTCCACCACAACAATAACTATTGGGCTGAGAAATGTTTAAAATGCAATGAACTGGGAGACTGGCTTTATTTTCATCTCTGCTCTCTGGTTGTTACAATAAGCCTAAAATAAATAATAATATATTGAATAAAATATATATCAAGCTAAAAAAAGAAACTTTATAAAACAAGCCTCTATACTGCCATTATCTCCACGCTATCTCTCCCTAGACACTAAAATCTAATGCAGCAACAAAAAATGAGATCTCGCTCTATAGAGTTTGTTTAACACCCCCCCCCCCCCCCGACTAGCACGGTGTGTGTGGTATCAGAGAATTTTTACGAGTACGAGTGTATGAGCACAGTATTGGCCAAAGGCTGTATCGTTACTGGTGCATCCCTATTTGAAAAGCAATCCAGGGGCGTAGCAAAATATATTAATCTAGGTGTTACTGTGGGATTTTAGGTGTCCCAGAGCAAAATGTGATGCATGGATGTGCATTACTTTAAGGATTCCTCAATTCCAGCAAAAACTAACACACTAAACCACTCAGATTTGATCAGCATCCTAAATCAAAAACAGGACCTCGACTCAGGTCTCCCTGACTGGAACATTTGAGATTGTTTTCATTCTGAACGATGTAGACGAGGCAGTGAAAATAGTAGTAAAACACTGTCACCTTCTCTGACAACTAATGATGCAATACACTAACAAGTGAGCAGATAGTACATGTGAAGAGATTTTCACCCTCTCTTGTGTACCCAAGACTGCACAGACAAAGGTAGATACTCTTGGATGATCAAAGTCCACTGTTATCTATTGGCTGTTTGAAGAGATTTCATTCAGTGTGTAAGGAAGGCTCAGTAAACCCAGCTACAAAGATTACTGTACACATATTGATGAAGTGTGCCTGGGCAAAATTGATAAGGCCATTGAGGAGATTTAGCGAGAAGTTTAAGGATACGGTGCAATACGATCCCATTTCACATTAAGCATTCCAGAGACGATGCCAAAGTCCTCAGGGGGGAAGGAGTCATCTGACAGCTCTACCTCCAGGGCAGCACTGGGAAGAGGATAAGAGAGAGACATGTCATTGTTGAGCATCAACAAAGTAGAAGCTCAAATCACTTGAGCCAAATATGACCTCCCCAAACAGTTACAGTAAATATAAAATAGAACTAATTAATTTTCACTGTACCGGCTGGCATGTATTGCTACAAGCTGACTTTACCCCTGAGGTTTGAACAGCACAATACCTGGTCCCAACGTTGTAGATGTTGTACTGAAGAGTAAGGTCTCGACCCTCCACAGCATAACGATTTAGCAGGGACTTGGAAGCCAACAGACGAGCTCCCTCCTCACCTGCCACCAGACCCATCAAAGCAACTACAGCAAACAAGCACAGGGCCCTCATCTGCAATAAAAAAATCAAAGTCAGTCATAAGGTTTAGTATCCCAAAGCATGACAAAAGCATTTGGGAAAAACTGCTCTAAAGATCAATGCCAGGTAGTGTTACATAAGAGAATATTAAGAATTGCATTTTGTGTAGATACTTATAGATACTTGTATAGTCACAACTGGCAATGAGACTATCTCAAAGTTCAGTGATAATTACAAGTAAATCGTTGAAACTGTCGATAACTCTAACACTTTCTTTTTAGTTATTTCTGTAAACTAAAACAAGGCAAACGTAACACATCAGATTTAATAATTCTGCTGCAACGTCCTAATGTTAGTTCAGTCAGTCCCCATTCCACCCAAACCCAATCCAAGACCGGACAGAGGCTGTCTGGGCCATTTAAGCTACCGGGTAAAGCCTCAGAAATTGAAACACAAGTCTGAAGATCATCCCCAAACTACCACAGTAGCAAGTAGATCTACACAAATCTGACTGAGATCTAAAACGTTCAGATTTGTTTTTAACAACAACTAACGTTAGGCTATTATAACTTCAAGTGGGCTAGGGTGAACTGACGACGCCTGGTAACCACAACTAAAAGCAGCTGACTTTAACGTTATATAAGAAAAAGCTGTTTAATGAATTGATTTCCAGGCCAGATCATTGCAGCATTATATAAAAACAAGACAAAACCTGTACATAAGTTAATTGTAGGTTTATCCAACGACTAGATTAGTCCAATGGACTACATGCCAGTGCAATGCTTACGTGTACATTCCCTGTCATTCAACTTCGAACTTCGCGCTATGAAAACGGTTAGAAATATCAACAAAGTATGCATTCAATTTAATATGTCGAGTTATAAAAACAAGTTATTATATAATGGAATAATGTGGAAACCTCTCCTCATATTATAATAATCAATGCATCATACAGGAAGATAACGCTTACGTGTACTTCATGTTAGCTGATGCTAACTTGGCACTCTCACTAACCTAATGCTAGTTGGTTATTTTATAGACTTTTCAGACGACATCTAAAATAGTGAACATAAGAACACCACTTTATATTACTCGATTACAAGAACACTCTGTATATTAAAAACGGCAAAGATAAAGAAGATATACACATTTCACATGCAGAGAAAGACAGTGAATCCTACCTTCGTCTTCTTCCTTCGAGTCAGAAAAGGAATGTTACGCATGCGCGATTTCTCACTATGATTTCTTCTTCTTTCATTCACTGACGCTGTTGACCTACCAGGTACTGGGCCACAATACTGCCACCCGTGGGATATGGCTTGTACAGTCAAAGGCCTGTGCGCCAAGGTTTTCTGTGTCTGGCACCTCAGATCTCAGTGTTTCCCATACTGTACATTGACTTATTTGTGGCGGCCCACCACAATATCAACATTGACCACCAAACAATGATTTTCCAGGTTGTACTAAATTGTGCTTAAATTTGGTTAGCATCATAACCACGCTGCGCTAATTTGTTAAAAACTGTTGCATTCAAGTTAATTCTGCAAACCTACCACCACAAATATAATTTAATTCTGTGGGAAACACTGGATCTGATTAATATATTATACATTGTAACATAAGGAAGTTGTTGAAGATATTTGCTATCAGGTTAACATGTCAATAAATTGTCCTAATGTGGGACACTGTGGGACACCTAAGCTCCACTGGGTGTGGCTCTGCCCCAAATGAATGCCAGTAAAACTATTGGAAAACCAAAGCTGTAGGGTCCTTTGATCAAAATTGAATGTGTTGCCCTCACATTGTAGCCTAATATAATCTACTAAAATGTCCCACATTAGGGCAATCCACTCTCATTGTGTATATGGGACATGTAGTAAAGTCAAGTTTATTTATATAGAGCAATTCACGCAGAGGTCATTCAATGTGCTTTACATAAACAAAGCAGTAATAGCAAATAAAAGCATAGAAGGGGCAATAGCCAAAGAATAGTTTAAAAGGTAAATATCATAATAAAAAAGAAAACATTAAACGCAGGTAAAAGGTAAAATAATTTAAAAATAAAGAATAATTAAAAAAGACAAAATAAAAGACACAAGGTTCAGATTCAGAATTTGTAACTCAGTGTGTACAGTTAGCAGAAGGCATCTGAGAACAGGTTGGTCTGCAGTCTAGATTTAAAACTGGCTATAGTTGGGACCTTTTTTATGTCATCCGAAAGTTGGTTCCAGAGCTGAACCGCATACAGTAGCAGCTAAAAGCTGCTTCCCCATGTTTTGTTCTAACAGCAGGTTTTACTAACAGGCTTTTCTCCTGAGACCTGAGAGGTCGAGAAGGTGTGTACTGCTGAAGCACGTCTGATATTTAGGTCCTGCTCCTTTTACTGATTTATAAATAAGTGCTTTAAAGTCAATTCTGTGACTTACTGGAAGCCAGGGAGGTACAGGATAGTCAACGTGTCAAGCCAAGGGAAGTCAAGGGAGGGAGGAACAGAATAGTCAGGAAGGACAGGGAAGAAGTGGCAGATAAAGCATGTCCAGCTGTTAGTAAGAGAGGAGGTACTCTCGGAAGAGTTGGGTCTTCAGAAGGTTATTGACGATACAGAGGGATGCCTCTGCTCTGCTAGGTTGGTAGATTTGGACCAAAGCTGTTGGTCTCTTCCTCAGGGATGGGCAAAATACATCAAAATGTTATTTGGAAATAAAATACCAAATACCCGACTTGTAAATGTATCAAAATAAAATTCAAAATACAGCAGCCATGCCATGTATCAAAATAAAATAATTTATTTTGTATTTTGAAAATACTAAAATACTTTTTTTCAATGGTGTATGAAATGTATAAGTACAGTAGGTGAGTTGATTAAGTAGACAATGTCTGACAGCAACAGACTTTCTCTACCTGACAAGGCATTCCATAATCAAATACAGTATCCTCTAGAATGATTGGCACCTCTGCTAAAGTTGACTAAAAACTGGTATAAAAAATAATCTGTTGGTGATTTATTGTAATCTCACAATGAAAAAAAAAAATAGGAAAAATCCAACCTTGAAGGGAAGCAAATTTATTGTGAGATTACAATAAATCACCAACAGATTATTTTGTATACCGGTTTTTAGTCATCCTTAGCAGAGGTGCCAATAATTCTGGAGGGTATACTGCTGACGCCCCTGTTACTGACATCCCAAAATAACATTATGGTCAGCCAGATAAAGGTTAGTTTTAAAGTAACTCATGTTCAAAGAACTTCCCTTAATGACTCATAATATTCTAATTTATTTTTTTGATATTCAGTAATAGATGGTCTACTTTGCATCAGCAACAATGACTCAATGACTAATTCAAATGAATCTCCACATAGCATTTGTAACATTTTCAGTTATTCAACACTATCACATGCAACTACTGTGTTTCATTTCTCTTTCAGTTTACAAAATTGATTCATGCTGTGATTACCCAATTTGATCAAGTAATTCCAATTAAATTGTTTAAAGGCACCCATAAGAGTTTATTTTCCCTTTATACGTTTCCAAAATTATAACCTCATAACATGATGAACGGCACTTCTGCCATTGTCTGAGCGGCCCTCTAGCGATTACCGACCTACCAACTTTCTGTGTTCGGGGAGGAACACTGACCCCCCCTCCGAAATTGAAATGGAAAAGAGCTGCTACAGGAATTCGGTTCTGTTCATACTGTGTTGCAAAACACGCATATTTAGTTTGTTTATTATTGCGCTTCTCAACTGTAGGGGAAACCCAAGAGCAAATCTTCTATAGTGCTGCTTTAAGTTAAGTTGTTTAAATATTCATGTCATTTTCAAATCATTGTGTTATGTGGCATGTACTGAGACTAGGCATTTAGATGTGCCATGCTAAAGTTGAACCCATGCTAAAGTTGACTAAAAAGAGGAATAAAAAAATCGTTTTTTGCCTTAATGCCTTAAAAACATGAGGAAAATCCAACCTTTAAAGGCACACTATGCAGGTTTTTTAGCTTAATATGCAAGTTTTTTCGCTTAATTTACCTTCATTTAACAGCTTCAGAGTCATTGGAATGGTTATATGACTTATTTCGGGTTGATTGGTGGCCGTCTCACTTCCCCCTAACGCCTGTGAGCGGAAAAACCACCCTTGCAACTGTGGGCAGGCGGGCCGACGGCCTCAGTGTCAGGAAGTATAACGAGTGTAACGAATTGCTTTACTGCATTCAAATACACATACACGCCAGGCACCGGCTAGAAAAAGGTAGCGATGGAGTTTCTCAGACATTATAATGACAAAGCCAGCGAAAAAGAAGCAAAAACCGAGAAAACAGTAAGGAAATTGCCAATACTGCATAGTTTACCTTTAAGGACACCAATTTTCTTTGTAAATGAATAATGTATTGTAAATAAATATATGTTCTTCCTTAAAATACATGGGGCATAAGTATTCATGCAGGCAGATTTTTATTTTTAAAGGCCAGTTATTTCATGGATCCCTTGGCCTTTGGAATTAAAATAGCCCCACATCATATATCTTCACCATACCTCGAGATTGGCATGGTTTTATTTCGTTAGCCTAATAGCTGGTTTGATTTGCATTGAGAGATGATCTTATGGAATGTGGGCTTCTGAAATCCTACATCTGGCATCTGGGGCAGTCTTGGGCAGGCTTTCCTTTTCTTTCTTAAGGTTTTAGGTATACAGATTTGAAAATAACTCAAATAACTGTCTTTAAACAGTCCACATACATGCATATGTGAGTGTGAATTATTATTATTATTATTATTATTATTATTATTATTATTATTATTATTATTATTATTATTATTATTATGGTACACTGTACAAAGCTTTGTTAAACACCTTTCACCTCTGTGTTCCTGGAAAAATAGATATAACAAAGAGGAAAGAGCTAAAGAGGGAACCCATTTGAAGGACATACTGTATCTAGAGATAATGTTTTAAAATAGTTTAGTAGCAAATAGAGTCACCAACTCAAAGAAATTCAAAACAAAACAGGAAAAACATTCATACTTCCTTCTGAGAATCATATCAAAGCATTCTTCCTGCTAGTTAAATGACCCTGACATTGTCTTGGTCAGGTCACCGTCTCAATACTGATGGACTGTATAAATATCTGATTAAGTCAGCTGCTGCCCAGTGTCACTCTGTCACAGCCATGGCTCTGTCCACTCTTCACCTCACTGCGCTTTGCTTTGCGCTTCTGCTGTGTCTGATTGGTGGAGCACAGACTGAGGTTCCACCCAGCTGCTTGGCCTCGGCTGGTGTCCCTGGCAACCCTGGACACAATGGGCTCCCAGGCAGAGATGGCAAGGATGGGAAAGATGGGAGAGAAGGAGTTTCAGGACCCAAGGGGGACAGAGGAGACCCAGGTTTGTGTGTGTGTGTGTGTGTGTGTGTCTGCATTTGTGTTACAGAAGGGGGTCAGGCGAAAATCCTTTAATGAACAATGCTGTAACTGTTGTCTGTTTAACCTGGAACGTGCCTGAGACTGTTTTTACTACATTAAAGACTAAAGAGCTTTCTAAAATGACGCACAGGTGACCTGCCTGAATGTAATGTGTGAGTGATGTGTTTCATGTTTCTATCTGCAGGTGTGCCAGTCCCAGGACTGCCGGGTAAGACGGGTCCTGCTGGGCCAAAAGGTTCTAAAGGAGAGAATGGGGTGATGGAAATACCAGGTAAGGGGAGTCACATTAATGTGTCCTTCTACATGTGTGTGTTGTGTGTCTCAGTACATATTTGCATGCAGTTTGCAAGTACAGTATCTGAGTGGCACTTGATCAATTGTCTGCGCCAGAGTCTGCTGATGCTTTGATGAAGTCCTTAAAGACAGATATTCAGACTATGGGATCCAGATTGTCTACTGTAGAAAAAGGTAGGAGGAAGTCAGATTGTTTCCTAAATATGCTATACCTCTCACTTTTCTGGGACGCTAAGTATATCTTCTTGTTCACAGCCATGGGCTTCCGCATCATCAGGAGAGTAGGAATGAAATATTATGTGACTGAGGGGTTGCAAGACGATTTTGATGCTGGTCTGAGATTCTGCAGAGATGCTGGAGGTGATCTTGTGTTGCCCAAAAATGAAGAGGAGAACAACGTTCTTGTGAAGATGCTACAAGTGTTAGAGGCGCCAATAGGGTGGATAAGGACAACAGACAGGAAGACTGAAGGGATCTTCCTGGACACAGATAACAGCACCCTGAGCTTCACTAAATGGAAACCAGGAGAGCCCAATGATCATAACAATAATGAGGACTGTAGTATGGTCTATACAGCCACAGGCCTCTGGAATGATATTCTCTGTGATAGAAAATACCACATAGTATGTGAAATAAGCTAAAGAACAACAATGCACTGCTGATTTAGCTTGACTGCTGTGTTAGCCAAAGAGTTAACGACTATCCTGTTTGTCTCAGTAGCGGAGGTGATTTTCTAAGTTATGCATCCTATTAATGTTATAATGCTATTCCACCTTTTGAGTGACTTTGTTAATTTCAGTGTCTGACCCACTAAGATGTCAAGAAATTATCCGATTTATGTTAAAATTAAAATTATATTTACACAGGCTCACTTATTTAATCAAAATTCATGTTAGAGGACAAACAAAAAATATTAATTTAATAGAGCAATATTTCTAACTTTGTTGTCATATTTATATCCATCCTTATATGGTGACATGATACCATTTTTTGGTGTCAAGAATAGAGGTAACCAGTGTATTGATCATTGTGTAAATCCTAATTATTCACTTCAACATTGCACAGCTGCTAATGGGATCACACAGATGCAGTAGCAGTGGGAAAATCTGTTTCTTTTTTGCTAGATTATTAATTGCAAGTAGGTTTGTATTATGATCCCAGTGTTTAAGCCCTGTGTATGTGTATTGATCATTTAATGAAAATAAAAACCAAAAAGTTCAGAGACTGGATTGACACTTTTATTGCCTATTGGCGAGATGAAGACATGACTAGACAATATCTGACAAAGAAGAGACCAAGGCCTTGGATGTTCATGTGAAGACTTGTGTTCAGATTTAGACTGGTCTCATGAATACCTCTATCTGAAATAAAGGATAAAATAGTGCTCTGTTAATTCTGTTTGTTATTATTATCAAATCAATGATAAGTGAATTAGCTAAGCCATCTGTATATTTAGGTTTTGAATGCATTAAAGTTATTACAAAATGTATGATTTTTGGTTCATCTGATGAAAATCAGCTCCAAATGAAATAGCTAACTAACCTCTGGAATCAGAAGAGGTCTATTTAAAGCCATGAAACCATGTTCATGGACAGAAAATTAAGTGCGGTATAAATTATAGTGGCCTGGTGGCTGAAAGTCGTTTGGATTCCCTCTTTGTCCATTTTGGTTTATTGGTTTGTGAATGGTTGGTTCTGGTTTGTTTTTGTGGGGATGTTCCTATTTTGAATGAACATAAATTGGAGCGAGGAGGATGGCACTTCATGTACGATCTATTTGTCTTGGAGACACCTGCTTCGTCTGGCCTGGTGGCTGGGGGGTAAACAGTTGTCCCCTTGGTCACACTTTTGTACAATCGGCACAAACACTTGCTGCACACATCTAGGTTGGGGATTTCAGTCTGGGCAACTATGAACTGGCCACCCCAGACTTTGTTGTGAACTCACTGCCAGACTCAGAGGTCCTAACTGCTAAAAGTATGCCTGGACTGAGGATTAGTGACAGCCTTTCCTTTTGAAGAGGGATCAGGTTTATTTTGTTGTTATTATTTCACCCACATGCACTATAAGTGCGTGAGAGCATGAGAGAGTGTGTGTGTGTCAGGTCAGTGTAGTGCACTTATGTTCCATAATTTCAGTCAATTGTCATGTGTTCCTGGAAAATCAGATGGGAGCAAAGCAAAGCAAAATCTATATTAGGAGAACAATTAAAGGCCATAGGCCTACTGAATTTAAAAAGTTGATGTGTTAGCAAGTTTTTCTTTCTCATGAAGCCCAAACCGTCTGTTATGCAAGCCCAGATTTAATGGAGTAGTACTTTTCCATTTCCTTCCAGGAGGTTGGTTCCATTTCCTTCCAGAAAATCAGTTCTGTTTTTTATTGTTTGATTGTGTTTGTGATTCCATCCTGATATGATTGATGTTTTGAGGATCTGTATAAATGCTTGACTGGTTCAGGTGCTGGTCAGTGTCACGCTGTCTTTTCCAGGGAGAACACAGCCATGGCTCTGTCCACTGTTCACCTCACTGCGCTTTGCTTTGCGCTTCTGCTCTGTCTGATTGGTGGAGCACAGACTGAGGTTCCGCCCAGCTGCTTGGCCTCGGCTGGTGTCCCTGGCAACCCTGGACACAATGGGCTCCCAGGCAGAGATGGCAGGGACGGAAAAGATGGGAAAGAAGGAGTTTCAGGACCCAAGGGGGACAGAGGAGACCCAGGTTTGTCTCAGCGTGTCTGTTTGGTTTGTGTATGAATCATCAGGTAGGTAAGTATGTAAATATTTGTATTGCACTGCAGAATCATTTCATCGTCATTTGTCTGTTTAACCTAGAAACAGTCTGAGACTATTTCTTAAAGACTAACTACAGTGTTTCCCATACATTGACTTATTTGTGGCAGCCCACCACAATATCAACATTGACCACCCACACTTTCTGTGGGAAACACTGAACTAGCCTTCTTATAAAATGCACAGGTGAGCTACCTGGAAGTAATGTGTGAGTGTGATGTGCTTTATGATTCTACCTGCAGGGCTGCCAGTCCCAGGACCTCCAGGTAAAATGGGTCCTGCTGGGCCAGCTGGTCCCACAGGGCAGAAGGGGGAAGTTGGGATGACAGGTAAGAGTCACATTGATGTGTGCTTATATGTGTGTCTTTGCACATATCTGAGGTAACTGTGGTACTTGATTGTATTTTGCATTAGGGCCTCTGAAAACAGATGCTAGAATTGAGTCCTTACAGGCAGATGTTCAGACTATAAGATCCAGATTGTCTATTATAGAAAAGGGTAGGTGGAGATCACACATTTTCTAAATATGCTTTCTTATTCTTATCTTTTCTGGGATGCTAATTATACCTTCTTGTTCACAGCTATAGGACTACACTTCCTCAAAGTAGGAATGAAATACTGTGTTACAAATAGGGCTGTCAAAATAACTGATTCATTTCGATTAATTCATTTGAGAAAAAATAACTGATTAAAAAAATTAGTCCAGATTAATCGATTCCGTATGACCTTTGACCCCGAGCCGTTCTAGTCAGTAATAATTAGACTGTAAAATGAAAGGGAGAGAAGAAAACGTGCTGCCTGGATCATTGATTGGAACATTTACTTTTAAAAAATGGCCTGATGGTGTTGATAAAAAATACAGTGTTGAAAATAAAGTCCTCTGCAATGTCTGCAGCAAGGAATTTGCATATCACCGGAGTTCATCAACTCTATAGTCGCACATCAATGCAAAGAAATAAGTGTTGACATTGAGGGGAGTGTTAATTAATTTTCATTGTGTCCCCTAGGTTATATCTGTGGCCTGAAATGCCTTGTATGTGAAAAAAAAAAACTTCTTCCCGAAGCACATTTGAATTTATTTCCTCAGCATATTAGGTCATATCATAGATTATTATGGCAATTATTTGAACAGTGAAAATAATAATAAAAGAGTTTTTGAACTTTAATGTCACTAATGCTGATTATTCCATGATTCATTTGAATTTAAATATTTAAAATACCTTCACAGCAAAAAGTATATATGCGATTAATTTAGATTAATTAATCACAGAGTATGTAATTAATTAGATTAATTTTTAATCGATTGACAGCCCTAGTTACAAATAAATTGCAAGACAATTTTGATGTTGGTCTGAAGTCCTGTGAAGATTCCGGAGGAGATCTTGTGTTGCCCAAAAATGAAGAGGAGAACAAGGCTGTTGCGAAGATGGTATCAATATTAGGGGGACCCATATGGCTCAGGACAACAGACAGGGACACTGAAGGGACCTTCCTGGACACCGATAACAGCACACTGAGCTTCACAAAATGGGCACCATTGGAGCCCAGTAATGGTGAAAATACTGAGCACTGTACCAATATCTATGATGACACAGGCCTCTGGAATGATGTGACCTGCAATACCAAATGTTACATAGTATGTGAAATAGTAGACTAAGAAGTTTTTTATTCATCCAGTTGTTTTATTGCTAGATTATTTTGTACTTATTGGCATGCAATTAATTTAATCATGCTATTCCAAATTTCAGGAGCTGATTTTAGAAACTGACCACTCACCAAGATGATAATAAATTCATGTAAAAATTCAAAGTCAAAGTCAAAGTCAAAGTCTGCTTTATTGTCAATTTCTTCACATTACATGTCAAGACATACAAAGAGATCTAAATTACGTTTCCCACTATCCCACGGTGGAGACAAGACATTTTACCAATTAGGTCCACAGACAAAAACATAACATTCAATTAAACAATATAAAAAGTAAATAAGAAGGCACATACAGTGAAGAAATAAGAGCAGCAAAAAATGGGTTGAAATTGTGCAATTGTGCTTACAGTAGACAGTCAATATAATAATAGTGCAAAAGTCAGGCCAATAAATGGCTGAGGTAGTTCTGTTTGACCTAAGTATGCAAGTGGCATAGTGGTGCAAGTTATGTAAGAGCAGCAGAAGTGTGTTCAGTAGTGTTTTCAGGACACAGGACAACAACAACAAGTTGCAAAGTGTGCAAGTGTACAAGTGGAGTAGTGCAAGTGGAGTAGTGCAAGGCAGCCATTGTGGGTCCAAAAGTCCAGGATGTTATGTGGCTGAGGGTGGAGGGGGGAGAGAGTTCAGCATCCTAACAGCCTGGTGTATGAAGCTGTTGGTGAGTCTGGTGGTGCGGGAGCGCAGGCTTCTGTACCTCTTCCCAGAGGGCAGTGGATCAAACAAATTGTGAGCGGGGTGACTTGCATGCATGTATGTATGCATGTAAAAGCACACACAAGATTACAAAACTATGAAATATCAAAGTTTTTTCATTACTGGCTTATGATAAATGAAAACATCAGTTGAAGTATCTTTGGGCTCATGCAGTATGAAAGGTATCTGACTGCAAAATGGCAGTAACATGATTTGTAAATGTGTAAATAGTATTCAATTGTGTCCATGTCTGACATCAGATCTTTGGAAGAAGGATCTCTTATATGTTTTGGTTCACTTCAGATGTGACCAGTTTTACTGAATCCCGAATAACATAGGCCTATGCGTTTCTAAAGAAACAAACAGGGCTATATCTTGCACTCTAGCGCAATTGACTTTGCGCAAATAGCTTTGTGGGCAGATCTTGGGCGCTGTTTCTATTTTACCGGCGGAATAATGAATGTTGCGCCCGACGCAAATCTAAAATGGGGTGGTCTGTATAGCTACATTACTCATGGGTGTGGTTTGGGCGTAACGTGCAATAAACCAATCAGAGCATCATCTCACATTCCCTTTAACAACAGGCACGCTTGTTCCATAGCGGATTGCTATTATGATGGCGGATTTGCCAGGCGCAGCCAGGAACGGTTCACAGCGCTATAGTCAGTTGGGAACAGTTTGCTATTGATTTTTCCCTCTTGACAAAATGTAATACAGAAATGTCACTTTCCAATGTTTTGGGATCACTCTCACTGAATCATGAGGTTATGAATGCATGGTGATATTTTTGCAATGTAATCTAATATTACCTCACTATAGACAATGCAGATCTGTCAGATAAGCTCTTCTCTCCCATGCTGCTGCTGGGGCATTTGGGTTAAATGGTTTCGGCATGCAGTTCAACATCACGTCTCATTAAGTCCTCTAATATTTCCTAATTTATGTCATCAACACATCCGTGATTCGTGGAAATTTTAGATTTATACCTATTTTTTCACATCGGACACCACTGATTTCCCTCGTGTAGCAATACTTGTCCTTGTAATTATGTATGGTTTGGAGAAATGGGAACTGCGTCGTATAGATGAGAGGAGCAAAGTGCATTGCGCAACACAGGCGCCCAAGCAAGCGCTCCTGCAAGTGTAAGCTACGGCTGTACCTAACCATCAGTTTTCAACTCTGCACAGTATCCCATTAACTGCATGATAGATAGATAGATAGATACTTTATTGATCCTCAAGGGGAAATTCAAGGGTCTCAGTAGCATACAGACATAACACCCAACATGCACTTACAGCAGAAATGGTAAAACAGTATAAGTATAAACATATAACTAAACTCCACTGTACAATAAAGACAGTAGAAGAAGAAGAAGAAGAAGAAGAAGATAAGACAGATAAGAAAACTAACAGAACTAAATACACTATATAAGTTAAATTAAGAAAGTCCAATGTGCTTGAGGGTGATCAAGCATAAGACGCTTGTAGTGACATGGCCAGGACTGGTGAGGTGCTAAAGGGAGTGAGTGTCATTGTGAGGGACCGAGGCGACCACCCCACATTTAGGGAGGTGCGCCACTGGATTAGGTGGTGTTTAGGGAAGGCAGGAGACAGCAGTTCCGTACAAAAATATAATTTATTTAGTCCATCAACAAGCAGGCAGATCCAGGAAGCACAATTAAAAGTCCAAACATGAAATCCAGGGATCTTCAGTAGACAAACATGTACCGTGCCATTAAACTAGGCACCAGGAACCTAACCTTTCTAGGCTCCCTGTCCAAGCAAGGCGACCTTGCAACTTTGGACCTATACTTTCCCCTTGCCTCACAACAAGCAAGGGTTAACATGAAAACAAACAAACATTTAACTTCCCTGGCCCTGGATCTCTGGCACTCCCATGTGTCCTCCTGTTTCTCCTGCGTCTCCAGTCTATTGTGTCTCTCTCCAGTGTGAAATAAGCCTGCCTTTAAATAGGCTAGGCAATTACCCAATTAACTCTTGGGCTAAACCATTATAGTGCATGGGGGGGGGTCTATACCATTAACCTAATCACAGTTAAAATGAACAGCTTGTTCCCAAAACAGTAGACAGGTGAAAAGGAGAGCGCTCCTTTTCCACAGTCATGGTGAAGGTGCAAACAGTAGTCCAACCATAGTCCTTAGTTATGTTTGCCTGGCAAGGTGCTCAAGAGAGTGAGTGTCATGGTCAAGGAGAACAACGTTCTTGTGAAGATGCTAAAAGTGTTAGAGGCACCAATAGGGTGGATAAGGACAACAGACAGGAAGACTGAAGGGATCTTCCTGGACACAGATAACAGCACCCTGAGCTTCACTAAATGGAAACCAGGAGAGCCCAATGATCATAACAATAATGAGGACTGTAGTATGGTCTATACAGCCACAGGCCTCTGGAATGATATTCTCTGTGATAGAAAATACCACATAGTATGTGAAATAAGCTAAAGAACAACAATGCACTGCTGATTTAGCTTGACTGCTGTGTTAGCCAAAGAGTTAACGACTATCCTGTTTGTCTCAGTAGCGGAGGTGATTTTCTAAGTTATGCATCCTATTAATGTTATAATGCTATTCCACCTTTTGAGTGACTTTGTTTTTAGAGTCAAGCTAATTTCAGTGTCTGGCCCACTAAGACGTCAAGAAATTATCAGATTTATGTTAAAATTAAAATCATATTTACACAGGCTCACTTATTTAATCAAAATTCATGTTAGAGGACAAACAAAAAATATTAATTAATAGAGCAATATTTCTAACTTTGTTGTCATATTTATATCCATCCTTATATGGTGACATGATACAATTTTTTGGTGTCAAGAATAGAGTTAAACAGTGTATTGATCATTGTGTAAATCCTAATTATTCACTTCAACATTGCACAGCTGCTAAAGGGATCACACAGATGCAGTAGCAGTGGGAAAATCTGTTTCTTTTTTGCTAGATTATTAATTGCAAGTAGGTTTGTATTATGATCCCAGTGTTTAAGCCCTGTGTATGTGTATTGATCATTTAATGAAAATAAAAACCAAAAAGTTCAGAGACTGGATTGACACTTTTATTGCCTATTGGCGAGATGAAGACATGACTAGACAATATCTGACAAAGAAGAGACCAAGGCCTTGGACGTTCATGTAAAGACTTGTGTTCAGATTTAGACTGGTCTCATGAATACCTCTATCTGAAATAAAGGATAAAATAGTGCTCTGTTAATTCTGTTTGTTATTATTATCAAATGAATGATAAGTGAATTAGCTAAGTGTAGCACTCGGCTCAGAAAATATTGTTTAATTATCTAAACTAGTTTTATAGAGTGTCTGGACCAGTTCTATCAGAAGATTTCTATGTTAGACTGCTGGAGGTAGAAAGTTGCAATGCAATGACTCAGAACACGTGGATGGTATACTAGTACGTTTCTGTATTGTATTTAGATATAAAAGGTGAATTGTATTAAATAGGTAGTGCAAATAGTACAAATATTACATCAATAACAAATATAAATAACAAAATAAATAAATCACAAAATGTGCAAAACCATTCAATAGTAATATACAAATATCATCAATTCATAAATATTACAGTAGTAAAACAAGTCTATCTTAAGTTGGGTGCACCCTCTAAGCTACTGTAAGTTTGTTACCTGAAAAATAAATAGTACAATAGGATAATCACTATAATATAATGTATCAATTGCAAGTTATCAGTATCCACTGTATCAATCAATCTGTTCTGTTCTTTGTTTTCCAAATTATCATGAAGATTAATGCATTACATATCATTGTACATTCAATAAATTATCTGTCTGGTGTGGGGAGGTAAAAAGGGAAAGTCAATGTCAGTCTAGAGTCAGTCAAAGTCATGGGTGGTCCTACCGCCAGGGAGGCAATGGGGGTTCAAAGGTTCAGAGGTTGGGTTTGGCTCGCCATCAAATTCAACAAAATGTTTCCATCCACACTAAGCCATCTGTATATTTAGGTTTTGAATGCATTAAAGTCAAAGTCAAAGTCAAAGTCAAAGTCAGCTTTATTGTCAATTTCTTCACATGTTCCAGACATACAAAGAAATCGAAATTACGTTTCTCACTATCCCACGGTGGAGACAAGACATATTTACCAATTTTAAGTCCACAGACAAACATAACATTCAAGTAAACAAAAAAGTAAGTAAATAAGTAAATAAGAGGGCACATATAATGAAAAAATAAGAGCAGCAAAATTTGGTTGAAATTGTGCATAGACAGTCAATAAAATAAAATACTAGTGCAAAGTCAGGCCAATAAGAGGCTGAGGTAGTTCTGTTTGACCTAAGTAAGAAATAAAGTGGCATAGTGGTGCAAGTTATGTAAGAGCAGCAGAAGTGTTGTGTTTTCAGGACAACAGCAACAAGTTGCAAAGTGTACAAGTGTGCAAGTGGAGTGGTGCAGGCGGCCATTGTGGGTCCAATGTCCAGGATGTTATGTAGCTGAGGGTGGAGGGGGGAGAGGAGGGAGAGAGTTCAGCATCCTAACAGCTTGGTGTATGAAGCTTATTACAAAAGGTATTACAAAATGTATGATTTTTGGTGCATCTGATGAAAATCAGCTCCAAATGAAATAGCTAACTAACCTCTGGAATCAGAAGAGGTCAATTTAAAGCCATGAAACCCTGTTCATGGACAGAAAATTAAGTGCGGTATAAATTATAGTGGCCTGGTGGCTGAAAGTCGTTTGGATTCCCTCTTTGTCCATTTTGGTTTATTGGTTTGTGAATGGTTGATTCTGGTTTGTTTTTGTGGGGATGTTCCTATTTTGAATGAACATAAATTGGAGCGAGGAGGATGGCACTTTACGTACGATCTATTTGTCTTGGAGACACCTGCTTTGTCTGGCCTGGTGGCTGGGGGGTAAACAGTTGTCCCCTTGGTCACACTTTTGTACAATCGGCACAAACACTTGCTGCACACATCTAGGTTGGGGATTTCAGTCTGGGCAACTATGAACTGGCCACCCCAGACTTTGTTGTGAACTCACTGCCAGACTCAGAGGTCCTAACTGCTAAAAGTATGCCTGGACTGAGGATTAGTGACAGCCTTTCCTTTTGAAGAGGGATCAGGTTTGTTTTGTTGTTATTATTTCACCCACATGCACTGTAAGTGCGTGAGAGCGTGTGTGTGTGTGTGTGTGTGTGTGTGTGTGTGTGTGTGTGTGTGTGTGTGTCAGGTCAGTCAATTGTCATGAGTTCCTGGAAAATCAGATGGGAGCAAAGCCAAGCAAAATCTATATTAGGAGAACAATTAAAGGCCATAGGCCTACTGAAAGTTGATGTGTTAGCAAGTTTTTCTTTCTCATGAAGCCCAAACCGTCTGTTATGCAAGCCCAGATTTAATGGAGTAGTACTTTTCCATTTCCTTACAGGAGGTTGGTTCCATTTCCTTCCAGAAAATCATTTCTGTTTTTTATTGTTTGATTGTGTTTGTGATTCCATCCTGATATGATTGATGTTTTGAGGATCTGTATAAATGCTTGACTGGTTCAGGTGCTGCTCAGCGTCACGCTGTCTTTTCCAGGGAGAACACAGCCATGGCTCTGTCCACTGTTCACCTCACTGCGCTTTGCTTTGCGCTTCTGCTCTGTCTGATTGGTGGAGCACAGACTGAGGTTCCGCCCAGCTGCTTGGCCTCGGCTGGTGTCCCTGGCAACCCTGGACACAATGGGCTCCCAGGCAGAGATGGCAGGGACGGGAAAGATGGGAGAGAAGGAGTTTCAGGACCCAAGGGGGACAGAGGAGACCCAGGTTTGTCTCAGCGTGTCTGTTTGGTTTGTGTATGAATCATCAGGTAGGTAAGTATGTAAATATTTGTATTGCACTGCAGAATCATTTCATCGTCATTTGTCTGTTTAACCTAGAAACAGTCTGAGACTATTTCTTAAAGACTAACTACAGTGTTTCCCATACATTGACTTATTTGTGGCAGCCCACCACAATATCAACATTGACCACCACACAATGATTTTCCTGGTTGTACTAAATTGTGCTTAAATCTGGTTAGAATCATAACAGCGCTGCACTAATTTGTTAAAAACTGTTGCATTCGAGTTAATTCTGCAAACCTACCACCACAAATAGAATTTAATTCAGTGGGAAACACTGAACTAGCCTTCTTATATAATGCACAGGTGAGCTACCTGGAAGTAATGTGTGAGTGTGATGTGCTTCATGATTCTACGTGCAGGGCTGCCAGTCCCAGGACCTCTGGGTAAAATGGGTCCTGCTGGGCCAGCTGGTCCCACAGGGCAGAAGGGGGAAGTTGGGATGCCAGGTAAGAAGAGTCACATTGATGTGTGCTTATATGTGTGTCTTTCCACATATCTGAGGTAACTGTGGTACTTGATTGTATTTTGCATTAGGGCCTCTGAAAACAGATGCTAGAATTGAGTCCTTACAGGCAGATGTTCAGACTATGAGATCCAGATTGTCTATTATACAAAAGGGTAGGTGGAGGTGACACATTTTCTAAATATGATTTCTTATTCTTATCTTTTCTGGGATGCTAATTATACCTTCTTGTTCACAGCTATAGGACTACACATCCTCAGAGTAGGAATGAAATACTATGTTACAAATAAATTGCAAGACAATTTTGATGTTGGTCTGAAGTCCTGTGAAGATTCCGGAGGAGATCTTGTGTTGCCCAAAAATGAAGAGGAGAACAAGGCTGTTGCGAAGATGGTATCAATATTAGGGGGACCCATATGGCTCAGGACAACAGACAGGGACACTGAAGGGACCTTCCTGGACACCGATAACAGCACACTGAGCTTCACAAAATGGACACCAGGGGAGCCCAATAATGCTGAAAATACTGAGCACTGTACCAATGTCTATGATGACACAGGCCTCTGGAATGATGTGACCTGCAATACCAAATGTTACATAGTATGTGAAATAGTAGACTAAGGAGTTTTTTATTCATCCAGTTGTTTTATTGCTAGATTAATTTGTACTTATTGGCATGCAACTCATTTTATCATGCTATTCCAAATTTCAGGAGCTGATTTTAGAAACTGACCACTCACCAAGATGATAATAAATTCATGTAAAAATTGTAAGACAAGCTTTTAATAATCAAGATAAGATAGAGCCTTTAAGTAATAAATCAAAGCCAGATTGGGATCAAAATGCATGTAAAAGCACACACAAGATTATAAAAACTATGAAATATCAAAGTTTTTTCATTACTGGCTTATGATAAATGAAAACATCAGTTGAAGTATCTTTGGGTCATGCAGTATGAAAGGTATCTGACTGCAAAATGGCAGTAACATGATTTGTAAATGTGTAAATAGTATTCAATTGTGTCCATGTCTGACATCAGATCTTTGGAAGAAGGATCTCTTATATGTTTTGGTTCACTTCAGATGTGACCAGTTTTACTGAATCCTGAATAAAATAGGCCTATGCGTTTCTAAAGAAACAAACAGGGCTATGGGCTGTATTTTGGGTCACCAGCGCATGGCGTAAAGTTCGTTATTCACCGGCGCGAAGTTGAATTCGTTATTTTGCACCTTTATTTTTTAAGCATTGCGCCCAGGGGTGTGGCAATTAACAACCTAGGGAGGGACCTGGCGCATTGTCTAAAAATCGCTATCATACACCACCTAAACCTGGTCAGAAGTCAATGGCGAGTTGTTCATATGCTATTTTAAGAGCGCATGTCAACAGTCATATTGGCAGGTGCACGCACCATCCTTCTATCATTCATGAACGCACACCAGCGCACGTCCATGCAAAGCATTACAAATTGCACGATTACAATGGTAAACATAATTAGAATAAAGATATTACGAAATACTGTACATCTCATGATGAGTAGTTATTCACCATCATTTGCAAATGGGTAATGACGGTTAAAAGTGATTAGGGGAGAGGCGAGAGACAGGTATGGAGCACAGCTGAAGACGCACTGTCACGAGATATAAGCAACTCCTGCAGGATAAATGTTGTTTTATTCAGTCATTTGAGCAACATTAGGGGCCCTATCATGACATTCTAAAGTGCATCGTCACTCGTCAAAAGTCTATTCAAATTTAGTAGGATGTCCAGTTCACATTGGGAGGGGTTTCGTTCTCAAAAGTGGAGCGCATGGCGTAACAAGGTGGTCCTAGGTCTTTTAATCAGTCATATGGGTGTGTTTGGGGCGTAACATCATTTTAAACCAATGAGAATGACATCTGTCATTCCCTTTAACGGCGCAACGCGCGATATGTCAAATAAATGCATCGGTATTTTGGCATTCAACGGCGCATTTGAAGGAGGCTGCTTGCAAGACCGTATGGAATAGTCATTCTTAAACCATGCTTTACTAAAACCTAGCATAGCCTTCACGCATTTGCACTCGTCTATTATTTGAACTCATTGGCAAAGTGAAACTAACTTCACCAAGGAGTCAGTCAACGACAAGACAGTTATATGCAGTTACTTTCACTATTGACTGACAATGGGTTACCATAGAAAACATAGGCTGGAAAAAGCAACACTTACCCTAATGTTGCTCAAATGACTAAATAAAACAACATTTGTCCTGCAGAGGAGTTGCTTATATCGTGACAGTGCGTCTTCAGCTGTGCTCCATACTTGTCTCTCGCCTCTCCCCTAATCACTTTTAACCGTCATTACCAATTTGCAAATGATGGTGAATAACTACTCATCATGAGATGTACAGTATTTCGTAATATCTTTATTCTAATTATTTTTACCATTGTAATCGTGCAATTTGTAATGCTTTGCATGGACGTGCGCTGGTGTGCGTTCATGAATGATAGAAGGATGGTGCTTGCACCTGCCAATATGACTGTTGACATGCGCTCTTAAAATAGCATATGAACAACTCGCCATTGACTTCTGACCAGGTTTAGGTGGTGTATGATAGCGATTTTTAGACAATGCGCCAGGTCCCTCCCTAGGTTGTTAATTGCCACACCCCTGGGCGCAATGCTTAAAAAATAAAGGTGCAAAATAACTAATTCAACTTCGCGCCGGTGAATAACGAACTTTACGCCATGCGCTGGTGACCGAAAATACAGCCCTAGGGTAAGTGTTGCTTTTTCCAGCCTATGTTTTCGATGGTAACCCATTGTCAGTCAATAGTGAAAGTAACTGCATATAACTGTCTTGTCGTTGACTGACTCCTTGGTGAAGTTAGTTTCACTTTGCCAATGAGTTCAAATAATAGACGAGTGCAAATGCGTGAAGGCTATGCTAGGTTTTAGTAAAGCATGGTTTAAGAATGACTATTCCATACGGTCTCGCAAGCAGCCTCCTTCAAATGCGCCGTTGAATGCCTAAATACCGATGCATTTATTTGACATATTGCGCGTTGCGCCGTTAAAGGGAATGACAGATGTCATTCTCATTGGTTTAAAATGATGTTACGCCCCAAACACACCCATATGACTGATTAAAAGACCTAGGAACACCTTGTTACGCCATGCGCTCCACTTTTGAGAACGAAACCCCTCCCAATGTGAACTGGATATCCTACTAAATTTGAATAGACTTTTGACGAGTGAAGATGCACTTTAGAATGTCATGATAGGGCCCTATATCTTGCACTCTAGCGCAATTGACTTTGCGCAAATAGCTTTGTGGGTGGCCCTGTTTCTATTTTACTGGTGGAATAATGAATGTTGCGCCCGACGCAAATCTAAAATGGGGTGGTCTGTATAGCTACATTACTCATGGGTGTGGTTTGGGCGTAACGTGCAATAAACCAATCAGAGCATCATCTCACATTCCCTTTAACAACAGGCATGCTTGTTCCATAGGATTGCTATTATGATGGCGGATTTGCCAGGCGCAGCCAGGAACGGTTCACAGCGCTATAGGGCCCTATCATGACATTCTAAAGTGCATCGTCACTCGTCAAAAGTCTATTCAAATTTAGTAGGATGTCCAGTTCACATTGGGAGGGTTTTCGTTCTCAAAAGTGGAGCGCATGGCGTAACAAGGTGTTCCTAGGTCTTTTAATCAGTCATATGGGTGTGTTTGGGGCGTAACATCATTTTAAACCAATGAGAATGACATCTGCCATTCCCTTTAACGGCGCAACGCGCGATATGTCAAATAAATGCATCGGTATTTTGGCATTCAATGGCGCATTTGAAGGAGGCTGCTTGCGAGACCGTATGGAATAGTCATTCTTAAACCATGCTTTACTAAAATCTAGCATAGCCTTCACGCATTTGCACTCGTCTATTATTTGAACTCATTGGCAAAGTGAAACTAACTTCACCAAGGAGTCAGTCAACGACAAGACAGTTATATGCAGTTACTTTCACTATTGACTGACAATGGGTTACCATCGAAAACATAGGCTGGAAAAAGCAACACTTACCCTAATGTTGCTCAAATGACTGAATAAAACAACATTTATCCTGCAGAGGAGTTGCTTATATCTCGTGACAGTGCGTCTTCAGCTGTGCTCCATACGTGTCTCTCGCCTCTCCCCTAATCACTTTTAACCGTCATTACCAATTTGCAAATGATGGTGAATAACTACTCATCATGAGATGTACAGTATTTCGTAATATCTTTATTCTAATTATGTTTACCATTGTAATCGTGCAATTTGTAATGCTTTGCATGGACGTGCGCTGGTGTGCGTTCATGAATGATAGAAGGATGGTGCGTGCACCTGCCAATATGACTGTTGACATGCGCTCTTAAAATAGCATATGAACAACTCGCCATTGACTTCTGACCAGGTTTAGGTGGTGTATGATAGCGATTTTTAGACAATGCGCCAGGTCCCTCCCTAGGTTGTTAATTGCCACACCCCTGGGCGCAATGCTTAAAAAATAAAGGTGCAAAATAACGAATTCAACTTCGCAGTGAATAACGAACTTTACGCCATGCGCTGGTGACCGAAAATACAGCCCATAGTCAGTTGGGAAAAGTTTGCTATTGATTTTTCCTCTTGACAAAATGTAATACAGAAATGTCACTTTCCAATGTTTTGGGATCACTCTCACTGAATCACAAGGTTATGAATGCATGGTGATATTTTTGCAATGTAATCTAATATTACCTCACTATAGACAATGCAGATCTGTCAGATAAGCTCTTCTCTCCCGTGCTGCTGCTGGGGCATTTGGGTTAAATGGCTTCGGCATGCAGTTCAACATCACGTCTCATTAAGTCCTCTAATATTTCCTAATTTATGTCATCAACACATCCGTGATTCGTGGAAATTTTAGATTTATACCTATTTTTTCACATCGGACACCACTGATTTCCCTCGTGTAGCAATACTTGTCCTTGTAATTATGTATGGTTTGGAGAAATGGGAACTGCGTCGTATAGATGAGAGGAGCAAAGTGCATTGCGCAACACAGGCGCCCAAGCAAGCGCTCCTGCAGGTGTAAGCTACGGCTGTACCTTACCATCAGTTTCCAACTCTGCACAGTATCCCATTAAATGCATAACAGTAGGCTATTTACAATATTTTATGTAAAGTAGAGTTTGTAAACACGTTATCATCAACTTAATGCACGCACAACTTTTGTTTGAGCAGGAGAGAGAATAACAATGAATGGACGCAGCAACTACAGAAATTGTAGCCAAGGCTACTTGCTGCTTTCTTTTACTGTCTATGGTTGCTGGTTAACAGCACATAATAAGCTTATTTAAGTGAATTCACAAACTCAAGACTTCAAGGCCATCATGGATATAAAACGTTTTTTTGAAAACAACGAAAGGATGGAGGGAACATATAGCAAAGCTTGGAGTTATTTCAGATGGGCTACAAGGTAGGCAAAATTGTGGTGCTTGTCAAAACCTTAGCGCAGCTGGAATAATGCTTATAGGCTGATGTTAAAGCGCACACGATGTTTAAAGGCAACGGTAAATTGGAACAAAATTATAGCTTTAGCCTTTATAGGGCTGTAGTCCAAATTAATAGCTCGTAATTAGGCGTTGTTGTTGTAAAGATATTGCATGTAGATGTACTATATAGGCTACTAAATTTTTAGTTGACCAATGCACAAACAAAACACTGTCAGGAATTTGTTCTCCATTTGAAGAATGCAATCGATTACGTATGTGCACAGACAGCTACAGACACAGAGCGCATTGTAGACCTTGGCCACATTACTTACTTACGTTACTTTCACTTCCTAGAGTGCGCATTCATTACGTGAAAGATGCATCATACCAAAACAGCGATCAAACATTATCAAATTTATCATGACGTGTTGTCACAAACACTTAGGCCTACTCCAATTAGAAAATCATAAATAAAGACTATAAGTGTTATCTCATTTATGACTGTAGCCTATAAGGGGGTGGAGGATGTGATAGGCTATTTTTGACCTGATACATTTGCCTAAATAAAAGGCCTTAAATTGGAAGTATTTTAGCTTTGATTCTCTTTTGACGCTTCACGGTAGATCTTGTCTTTGTTCAGGGCGAGGTCAGGGATCTTGGGCTCAAAAAGGTTGGTGACCACTGGTGTAGAGAGAGTCCTGTAAAAGTAGCCTATACTGTTTGTGAAGCTGTCCTACTGTAAAACTAAACATAGCCTTCTGATAAACTAATCAGAGATGGACATCAGAAAATTCTTCCTGAACAGAGGCAGAAGGAGAGGAACAGTGAGGAGAGATGAGGAGGACGAGTACTCATTAACTAATGACGTTCTGCAGTCGTGATGGAACCAACTTTTGTCTCGTAAATTAGGCCTACCATTACCCCTTGACGTTTCTTCCGTGATTTGTTTGTTTGTTCGTAGTCCAGTTTGCAACAATTATTAGTTAACACTAAGTTGTAAACACTTCGGAAAAAAAATATTAAAAACTGGATATACCAAAAAACGTTGATGTACTTCCTGCGAGGACTTTTACAGGCTTTTCCCAAATCACGGAAGAAACGTCAACGCAGCGGTATAGTAGCAGATAATCAGGCAAGTCTTATTTAAATAAACTCCTGTTGCACTTACAAACTTTCTAATGCCTCGTTATTGGACTAAAGGTCATAGTTGTACTACTGCAGAAGTTTCGTACCATTCAGGGCATTATTAGTGGGGTAATTTACGAGATAAAAGTTGGTTCCATCACGACTGCAGAACGTCATTAGTTTCTGACAGCGCTACTCGACCAGGGTTCGACCAAGGGAAAAAAGGTTCTGGGAGGGTGTTTGGCTCGGGGTCATGGTGCAAAGGACCCTAGGGTGAAATTACTCCGAACCATCGCTTTAAGTTCATGCAGTGAGTATAGGCCTACTTATGCCTATGTGTTTGGATGTTGCTGGATAGTGGTTCTTACAACAATTGAGGGAGAGAGTGCTGGTCCTACAGTATGACAGTGACAATAATGATTTTGAAGCTTGTAGCCTTTTATTACATATTGCGCGCACATGTTTTTTTTTTTTTTTAATTATGTATTGGGAGTTGGGGGCCTGTGCCCCAGCAAAGCTCTAGGTCTAGAATCGCCCCTGCCGCTACCCGATCTGGCAAACTTATATAGTGCGGTTATAGCCGATAGAGGGCCGCGAAGTGAATGCAGAAGTGCTGTTCACCCTGTTACGAGTTGATTAACCACTGAAACGATTTTGGAAACATTATTTTAAGGTACAAAAAATTCTTTGGTGTTGCTTTAATATTCATATTCAAATTACTCATACTGTACAATGCAGACTTTTCAGCCAGCATTACTTGACACTGACCATGTGATGGCAGCATTGTACAAACGGTAAAACTGTTCCTTCAGCAGGTAACAGAAGTTCACCGGACACTATTGTCTTTCTCTTTCTCCCACCTCTGTGTTTCTCTGTTAGATCTTCCCCATTCTGATCAGGGGCAAATATAAAGTATTTCAATATGTCTAAATGGGGTTTTATTACTGTATAAGAACAGTAGGAGGACAGTGAGATTTACTGTGGATAATGATACAGATATCATATAATTTTATGAAAGTCTCCTTGGTCATTTCTTAAAGGAAACATCGTTGATTATAGTCCTTTTTATTGGATTCAGCAAAATTCTCCTCACATTCCCCTATAGCTGTCCACCCAGTTGCACTCAGCTACACTACAAAGTTGTTCTGGCTCTGCAATTTGGAAAGCTATGCTATGGACCAAACTATACACTATCACAGCCAAGCAACAACAAGGGCTGCTGAAGTTCTGGTTTTAGCAGTACAGAAGAGAGGGGTGTATTTGATTGGTAACCTTGGTTTGAGGGCTCCAAAGACAAATTGTTCTGTCAAAAGGGTGTTTAAGATAAAATAAACTCATAAACTATGAATTCACTCAATGTGTTTGTGTCTTTGTGTATGCATGTGAGAGACTGAGGTAAAGAAGAGTCCATGTTTTATCTCTCTCTTTCATTGTGTGTGTGTGTGTGTGTGTGTGTGTGTGTGTGTGTGTGTGTGTGTAAGAAGAAGAAGAAAAAAGAGAATCCAAGTTTTATCTGTGAGTGTGTGTGTGTGTGTGTGTGTGTGTGTGTGTGTGTGTGAGGGAAAGGAGAGTCCATGCTTTATCTATGTGTGTGTGTTTGTGTGTGTATTTTTCTATATTTTCCCAGAAGATGCCTCATCCTCTCCTCCATCCGTAATTCCGGGACAGAACAATGGCAGGAAGTGCAGCACTCCATTCTCCCACAATCCTCCTCTTCCTCTTGCCGGCAATGCGAGGGAAACCGCCACCAAACAGGAAAAAGGAAGCACTTGGCGCGCTCAATATATCAAACCCCCACACCCCACCCCCCATCACTGGCGGCGACTGTTGTCGAGTTCACCTTTCACCCAGGAGAGTTCTGAATGGAACGGTGGCAGGGGTAAAAGGGTCTAGTGGAGTTTAAGAGGAGGAGTACAGTACTAGAGGTGAAAGGTGGGAGTGCATAGGGAGAGCTGTGTGTGATTCCATCCTGATATGATTGATGTTTTGAGGATCTGTATAAATGCTTGACTGGTTCAGGTGCTGCTCAGTGTCACGCTGTCTTTTCCAGGGAGAACACAGCCATGGCTCTGTCCACTCTTCACCTCACTGCGCTTTGCTTTGCGCTTCTGCTCTGTCTGATTGGTGGAGCACAGACTGAGGTTCCGCCCAGCTGCGTAGCCTCGGCTGGTGTCCCTGGCAACCCTGGACACAATGGGCTCCCAGGCAGAGATGGCAGGGATGGAAAAGATGGGAGAGAAGGAGTTTCAGGACCCAAGGGGGACAGAGGAGACCCAGGTTTGTCTCAGCGAGGTTTGTATTGCACTGCAGAATCATTTCATCGTCATTTGTCTGTTTAACCTAGAAACAGTCTGAGACTATTTCTTAAAGACTGACTACAGTGTTTCCCATACATTGACTTATTTGTGGCAGCCCACCACAATATCAACATTGACCACCACACAATGATTTTCCTGGTTGTACTAAATTGTGCTTAAATCTGGTTAGAATCATAACAGCGCTGCACTAATTTGTTAAAAACTGTTGCATTCGAGGTAATTCTGCAAACCTACCACCACAAATAGAATTTAATTCTGTGGGAAACACTGAACTATCCTTCTTATATAATGCACAGGTGAGCTACCTGGAAGTAATGTGTGAGTGTGATGTGCTTCATGATTCTACCTGCAGGGCTGCCAGTCCCAGGACCTCCGGGTAAGATGGGTCCTGCTGGGCCAGCTGGTCCCACAGGGCAGAAGGGGGAAGTTGGGATGCCAGGTAAGAAGAGTCACATTGATGTGTGCTTATATGTGTGTCTTTGCACATATCTGAGGTAACTGTGGTACTTGATTGTATTTTGCATTAGGGCCTCTGAAAACAGATGCTAGAATTGAGTCCTTACAGGCAGATGTTCAGACTATGAGATCCAAATTGTCTATTATAGAAAAGGGTAGGTGGAGATCACACATTTTCTAAATATGCTTTCTTATTCTTATCTTTTCTGGGATGCTAACTATACCTTCTTGTTCACAGCTATAGGACTACACATCCTCAAAGTAGGAATGAAATACTATGTTACAAATAAATTGCAAGACAATTTTGATGTTGGTCTGAAGTCCTGTGAAGATTCCGGAAGAGATCTTGTGTTGCCCAAAAATGAAGAGGAGAACAAGGCTGTTGCGAATATGGTATCAATATTAGGGGGACCCATATGGCTCAGGACAACAGACAGGGACACTGAAGGGACCTTCCTGGACACCGATAACAGCACACTGAGCTTCACAAAATGGGCACCATTGGAGCCCAGTAATGGTGAAAATACTGAGCACTGTACCAATATCTATGATGACACAGGCCTCTGGAATGATGTGACCTGCAATACCAAATATTACATAGTATGTGAAATAGTAGACTAAGGAGTTTTTTATTCATCCAGTTGTTTTATTGCTAGATTATTTTGTACTTATTGGCATGCAATTAATTTAATTATGCTATTCCAAATTTCAGGAGCTGATTTTAGAAACTGACCACTCACCAAGATGATAATAAATTCATGTAAAAATTCAAAGTCAAAGTCAAAGTCTGCTTTATTGTCAATTTCTTCACATGTCAAGACATACAAAGAGATCGAAATTACGTTTCCCACTATCCCACGGTGGAGACAAGACATTTTACCAATTAGGTCCACAGACAAAAACAAGTGTGCAAGTGTACAAGTGGAGTAGTGCAAGTGGAGTAGTGCAAGGCAGCCATTGTGGGTCCAAAAGTCCAGGATGTTATGTTGCTGAGGGTGGAGGGGGGAGAGAGTTCAGCATCCTAACAGCCTGGTGTATGAAGCTGTTGGTGAGTCTGGTGGTGCGGGAGCGCAGGCTTCTGTACCTCTTCCCAGAGGGCAGTGGATCAAACAAATTGTGAGCGGGGTGACTTGCATGCATGTATGTATGCATGTAAAAGCACACACAAGATTACAAAACGAAATATCAAAGTTTTTTCATTACTGGCTTATGATAAATGAAAACATCAGTTGAAGTATCTTTGGGCTCATGCAGTATGAAAGGTATCTGACTGCAAAATGGCAGTAACATGATTTGTAAATGTGTAAATAGTATTCAATTGTGTCCATGTCTGACATCAGATCTTTGGAAGAAGGATCTCTTATATGTTTTGGTTCACTTCAGATGTGACCAGTTTTACTGAATCCCGAATAAAATATGCCTATGCGTTTCTAAAGAAACAAACAGGGCTATATCTTGCACTCTAGCGCAATTGACTTTGCGCAAATAGCTTTGTGGGTGGATCTTGGGCCCTGTTTCTATTTTACCGGTGGAATAATGAATGTTGCGCCCGAGGCAAATCTAAAATGGGGTGGTCTGTATAGCTACATTACTCATGGGTGTGGTTTGGGCTTAAAGGAGAAGTTCGGTGTGAAATTGACCTTAGCTGTACTGAAAGATGTTGCCGAGTACTCACATGTGTCCAATAGGCACCTTCGCTCACCCCCCCTAGCATTCCGAATTACGCCGTTTTTAGCCGAGTAGCTGTGGGGGCATAGCGTAGCCTATGCAACTAAATCGCTATTTTTACACCATTAAAAAGGTTCCAAGTAACTCCACACTGCATTGGGAGACTTCTGAGGGTCTTGGAACCTTTTTAATTGTGTAAAAATAGCGATTTAGCTGCATAGGCTACGCTATGCCCCCCACAGCTACTCGGCTAAAAACGGCGTAATTCGGAATGCTAGGGGGTGAGCGAAGGTGCCTATTGGACACATGTAAGTACTCAGCAACATCTTTCAGTACAGCTAAGGTCAATTTCACACCGAACTTCTCCTTTAACGTGCAATAAACCAATCAGAGCATCATCTCACATTCCCTTTAACAACAGGCACGCTTGTTCCATAGCTGATTGCTATTATGATGGCGGATTTGCCAGGCGCAGCCAGGAACGGTTCACAGCGCTATAGTCAGTTGGGAAAAGTTTGCTATTGATTTTTCCTCTTGACAAAATGTAATACAGAAATGTCACTTTCCAATGTTTTGGGATCACTCTCACTGAATCACGAGGTTATGAATGCATGGTGATATTTTGGCAATGTAATCTAATATTACCTCACTATAGACAATGCAGATCTGTCAGATAAGCTCTTCTCTCCCGTGCTGCTGCTGGGGCATTTGGGTTAAATGGCTTTGGCATGCAGTTCAACATTATGTCTCATTAAGTCCTCTAATATTTCCTAATTTATGTCACCAACACATCCGTGATTCGTGGAAATTTTAGATTTATACTAGGGCTGTCAAAATAACTGATTAATTTCGATTAATTAATTTGAGAAAAAATAACTGATTAAAAAAATGAGTGCAGATTAATCGATTCCGTATGACCTTTGACCCCGAGCCGTTCTAGTCAGACTGTAAAATGAAGGAGAGAGAAGAAAACGTGCTGCCTGGATCATTGATTACATTTACTTTAAAAAAATGGCCTGATGATGTTGATAAAAAATAAAGTGTTGAAAATAGTCCTCTGCAATGTCTGCAGCAAGGAATTTGCATATCACCGGAGTTCATCAACTCTATAGTCACACATCAATGCAAAGAAATAAGTGTTGACATTGAGGGGAGTGTTAATTAATTTTCATTGTGTCCCCTAGGTTATATCTGTGGCCTGAAATGCCTTGTATGTGAAAAAAAAACTTTTATTTGAACAGTGAAAATAATAATAAAATAGTTTTTGAACTTTAATGTCACTAATGATGATTATTCAATGATTCATTTGAATTTAAATATTTAAAATACTTTCACAGCAAAAATTATATATGTGATTAATTTAGATTAATTAATCACAGAGTATGTAATTAATTAGATTCATTTTTTTAATCGATTGACAGCCCTAATTTATACCTATTTTTTCACATCGGACACCACTGATTTCCCTCGAGTAGCAATATTTGTCCTTGTAATTATGTATGGTTTGGAGAAATGGGAACTGCGTCGTATAGATGAGAGGAGCAAAGTGCATTGCGCAACACAGGCGCCCAAGCAAGTGCTCCTGCAGGTGTAAGCTACGGCTGTACCTTACCATCAGTTTCCAACTCTGCACAGTATCCCATTAACTGCATGACAGTAGGCTATTTACAATATTTTATGTAAAGTAGAGTTTTTAAACACGTTATCATCAACTTAATGCACGCACAACATTTGTTTGAGCAGGAGAGAGAATAACAATGAATGGACGCAGCAACTACAGAAATTGTAGCCAAGGCTACTTGCTGCTTTCTTTTACTGTTTATGGTTGCTGGTTAACAGCACATAATAAGCTTATTTAAGTGAATTCACAAACTCAAGACTTCAAGGCCATCATGGATATAAAACGTTTTTTGAAAACAACGAAAGGATGGAGGGAACATATAGCAAAGCTTGGAGTTATTTCAGATGGGCTACAACAAGGTAGGCAAAATTGTGGTGCTTGTCAAAACCCTAATGCTTATAGGCTGATGTTAAAGCGCACACGATGTTTAAAGGCAACGGTAAATTGGAACAAAACTAAAGGTAACTTTAGCCTTCATAGGGCTGTAGAAAGTTGTCCAAATGAATAGGTCGTAATTAGGCGTTGTTGTTGTAAAGATATTGCATGTAGATGTACTATATAGGCTACTACATTTTTAGTTGACCAATGCACAAACAAAACACTGTCAGGAATTTGTTCTCCATTTGAAGAATGCAATCGATTACGTATGTGCACAGACAGCTACAGACACAGAGCGCATTGTAGACCTTGGCCACATTACTTACGGTTACTTTCACTTCCTAGAGTGCGCATTCATTACGTGAAAGATGCTTCATAACAAAACAGCGATCAAACATTATAAAATTTATCATGACGTGTTATCATGACACTTAGGCCTACTCCAATTAGAAAATCATAAATAAAGACTATAAGTGTTATCTCATTTATGACTGTAGCCTATAAGGGGGTGGAGGATGTGATAGGCTATTTTTGACCTGATACATTTGCCTAAATAAAAGGCCTTAAATTGGAAGTATTTTAGCTTTGATTCTCTTTTGACGCTTCACGGTAGATCTTGTCTTTGTTCAGGGCGAGGTCAGGGATCTTGGGCTCAAAAAGGTTGGTGACCACTGGTGTAGAGAGAGTCCTGTAAAAGTAGCCTATACTGTTTGTGAAGCTGTCCTACTGTAAAACTAAACATAGCCTTCTGATAAACTATTCAGAGATGGACATCAGAAAATTCTTCCTGAACAGAGGCAGAAGGAGAGGAACAGTGAGGAGAGATGAGGAGGACGAGGGAGGTATGATAATTGCCCACATTAAAGGAACCGTATGTAAGATTGTGGCCAAAACGGGTACTACAATCACTTTCAAATTACTGTAGAGCGGTGTATCCCCTTCCCCTCCCCTCTGACTGGCAGAGTTGGCAACCGGATGACGAAACACTACTGACTTTGTGATTAGTAGATAGGTGGAGGGTGGCGCATTAGGCCAAAACACAACATGACAACATCAACATCAGTTGAGGGCTGCAACTTCACTTTTTAAATGACAATATCCTGGCCAGACTACTGTTGTCAGTGATATAAGTATTTGAAATGAACATGATTTCTTAATGTCTAGTGACATATCAGGGCAATTTTATGATTAATTGAAATACAATTTTTACATACGGTTCCTTTAACGGTAACATTTATGTTAAAGTGCCAGTGCTGTGGTTTGATCAATGGTTTAATGGCAAACTTTGCTGCATTTGCAAATGTAGCATAATAATCTACACAGACTCTGTAGATTATAGGCTACATTTGGAAATTATCACCAAAAGTCAATATGAAGGCTTTAGTAAGCTATTTAAGCTACAAAGAACTGCAGTATTGCCAGGATGACTATAGGAAGTGGGAAGGGAGGGAAGTATATCTCAATTTTGACAAAAAAATAAGCTTTCCCTTGTGTTAGTAAAGCCTATTAAAGCGATGGTTCGGAGTAATTTCACCCTTCACGGAAGAAACGTCGAGGGGTAATGGTAGGCCTAACTTACGAGATAAAAGTTGGTTTCCATCACGACTGCAGAACGTCATTAGTTTCTGACAGCGCTACTCGACCAGGGTTCGACCAAGGGAAAAAAGGTTCTGGGAGGGTGTTTGGCTCGGGGTCATGGTGCAAAGGACCCTAGGGTGAAATTACTCCGAACCATCGCTTTAAGTTCATGCAGTGAGTATAGGCCTACTTATGCCTATGTGTTTGGATGTTGCTGGATAGTGGCAATAATGATTTTGAAGCTTGTAGCCTACCCGTAGGCTAGCCATTTATTTCATATTGCGCGCACATTTTTTTTTTTTTTTTTAATTATGTATTGGGAGTTGGCGGCCTGTGCCCCAGCAAAGCTCTAGGTCTAGAATCGCCCCTGCCGCTACCCGATCTGGCAAACTTATATAGTGCGGTTATAGCCGATAGAGGGCCGCGAAGCGAATGCAGAAGTGCTGTTCACCCTGTTACGAGTTGATTAACCACTGAAACGATTTTGGAAACATTATTTTAAGGTACAAAAAACTCTTTGGTGTTGCTTTAATATTCATATTCAAATTACTCATACTGTACAATGCAGACTTTTCAGCCAGCATTACTTGACACTGACCATGTGATGGCAGCATTGTACAAACGGTAAAACTGTTCCTTCAGCAGGTAACAGAAGTTCACCGGACACTATTGTCTTTCTCTTTCTCCCACCTCTGTGTTTCTCTGTTAGATCTTCCCCATTCTGATCAGGGGCAAATATAAAGTATTTCAATATGTCTAAATGGGGTTTTATTACTGTATAAGAACAGTAGGAGGACAGTGAGATTTACTGTGGATAATGATACAGATATCATATAATTTTATGAAAGTCTCCTTGGTCATTTCTTAAAGGAAACATCGTTGATTATAGTCCTTTTTATTGGATTCAGCAAAATTCTCCTCACATTCCCCTATAGCTGTCCACCCAGTTGCACTCAGCTACACTACAAAGTTGTTCTGGCTCTGCAATTTGGAAAGCTATGCTATGGACCAAACTATACACTATCACAGCCAAGCAACAACAAGGGCTGCTGAAGTTCTGGTTTTAGCAGTACAGAAGAGAGGGGTGTATTTGATTGGTAACCTTGGTTTGAGGGCTCCAAAGACAAATTGTTCTGTCAAAAGGGTGTTTAAGATAAAATAAACTCATAAACTATGAATTCACTCAATGTGTTTGTGTCTTTGTGTATGCATGTGAGAGACTGAGGTAAAGAAGAGTCCATGTTTTATCTCTCTCTTTCATTGTGTGTGTGTGTGTGTGTGTGTGTGTGTGTGTGTGTGTGTGTGTGTGTGTGTAAGAAGAAGAAGAAAAAAGAGAATCCAAGTTTTATCTGTGAGTGTGTGTGTGTGTGTGTGTGTGTGTGTGTGTGTGTGTGAGGGAAAGGAGAGTCCATGCTTTATCTATGTGTGTGTGTTTGTGTGTGTATTTTTGTATATTTTCACAGAAGATGCCTCATCCTCTCCTCCATCCGTAATTCCGGGACAGAACAATGACAGGAAGTGCAGCACTCCATTCTCCCACAATCCTCCTCTTCCTCTTGCCAGCAATGCCAGGGAAACCGCCACCAAACAGGAAAAAGGAAGCACTTGGCGCGCTCAATATATCAAACCCCCACACCCCACCCCCCATCACTGGCGGCGACTGTTGTCGAGTTCACCTTTCACCCAGGAGAGTTCTGAATGGAACGGTGGCAGGGGTAAAAGGGTCTAGTGGAGTTTAAGAGGAGGAGTACAGTACTAGAGGTGAAAGGTGGGAGTGCATAGGGAGAGCTGTGTGTGATATAATGGTCCTTTATGTTAGAGGAAGGTCCTGTAAACCAATATTATCTCCCACCACACACACATACACACGTGTGTGTGTGTGTGTGTGTGTGTGTGTGTGTGTGTGTGTGTGTGTGTGTGTGTGTGTGTGTATGTGTGTGTGTGTGTGTGTGTGTGTGTGTGTGTGTGAACACTTTGACTGCTCAGCATACTGGGACCTTGTAACTGCAATACACCACAAAAACACAAAGATAGCCTATAGTAAATTAGGGTAATGGTAATGTTCCCTGTGAATGTGCAGAGATCTGAACATGAATTGAAACATGCAAGTGCAGGTGGACATGGTACCTGCAGATCTCATTTGCTGCAGTCTGAACACCGGAGGGCCTACAGGGGCCCACAGCCATGTTTATATGGAAAAGTTCAGAACGTTTCACAAGCAACCAAGCAACCAATAGTCAAATGTAAATCACCTTCAACAAGAGCATTATTGTGAAATCAGTTCATCAAGCCCTCAAACTAAACTGGAAAGTTACCTTTCGTCAAAGGTAATTGGCAGATAGCACTTTTTGGAAATTTATTGATGAAAACTAAAGTAGTTTAGATTCAACTTTACTGTCATTGTGCAGAGTACAAGTACAAGACAACAAAATGCAGTTTGCGTCTAACCAGAAGTGCAAAAAAGCAGAAAATGTGATATATATCAGACAGGTGGTGCATAGACAGTACAAGATATACTGCAGTGTATACAGTAGTGTACAGTTGGTTTACAGTAATATACTACTATATATAGTTGGTTGGTTGTCACCGGAATGCAGAGCTAGCGTTCAGTAGGGTGACAGTCGCAGGGAAGAAGCTTCCTCTGAACCTGCTGGTTCGGGTGTGGAGACCTGTAACGTCTCCTGGAAGTGGGGTGAACAGTCTGTGGTTGGGGCGAGAGCAGTCTTTGATGATGCTCCGCGCCTTACGCAAGCATCACTTGCCCTGGATGGCCTCGATGGACGGGAGTGAGGAACCGATGATGCGTTGGGCAGTTTTCAGCACCCTCTGCGGTGCTTTCCGGTCGGAGGCTGAGGTGACACAGTTGGTGAGGATGCTCTCAATGGTGCAGCGAAGATCACCAGGATCTGGGGAGACAGGTGTTGAGAGACAGTTGTCAGAGCACCACGATGTTAGATGCTGCACCTCCTCCATGTAGGCCGTCTCATCGTTGTTGCTGATTAGACCAATCACCGTAGTGTCGTCTGCAAACGGGTTAAGGACACATCCCTGTGGTACGCCAGTGTTCAGGGTGATGGTTGAGGTGTGTTTATCTAACCTAACAGACTAACAAAATGGGTCTCTATCACAAACACAAACACAAACGCACACACACACACACACACACACACACACACACACACACACACACACACACACACACACACAACTTTATGGCTATGTACACGCACACACACTTGTTACATCATAAGACATACACCAGTGTCACTGACACCATCATATTTCCTCCCAAACACAAAGGAACAAAATGTTTGTTTTTGTGTTAGACCTCCATTGCAGAGGCTAAGAGGGAAATCCTGCTGATTCCTCCCACTTCCCTCTCACGTCAGCAGGAGTGAGTGAGTGTGTACTGATTTGACATTTGAATTGGAATGTTAATTTGGCCTTTTATAAATACTTATGTAAGATCAACATAATCTTGTTTGGTCAGTACAGTGAAATACATGACGCCAATGTCATGAGGGCAATTGTAAAAATCTAGACCAACAAAACAGCCACACGTCACTTATAATCAGTCCACACACACATACTCAGTATATTTACATTATGGATACTTGTGTAAGAATATGTAAGCCCACTGCATGTGTGTGTGTATGACTGTGTATTTGCACATATGCATATGCCTGTGCTCACCATATACAGAGATTCTCGAAAGCATTCACGATTGTCCACATGTTTGCAGTTAATGCCCAATGTCTAAACATTATCTGGTATCTTTGACAATGATAAATAAATGTAATGTTGACATTCTCAACTAAGCCATTAGCAAATGTTTATGACAGCAGGTCAACGGCAACCCAATCACTCCATCATAACCCATCCATCCCCCTGCTTGCTTGTATGCATATGAATGTAAATGCTTCATTGTGAGTGTGCAATGTGTCAGAGAGTGTCCACCATATATGACCTGTGTTGGTCTGAACTGTTGCAGGGGGGAAGAAACAGACACAGAGACGGAGAGAGACTGTGTACAGCACAGGGTAGCAGGGAGTATTGGGAGTTTAAGGTGACCTGTACATAACTAGCAGGTACAGAATGTTCTTTGGGCTTAGGGCTGTTTTTGGAACACCCTGTTAAGCTTGAAGGCTGGGGAGAAGCAATGCTGCAGATCGATTCACAGCTGTTCACCACAGCAGACTCACAGCTTTTCCACCCCACAAAACAAACACACACACACACGCACACACACACACACACACACACACACACACACACAGATAAATTGGCAGAGGCATCAGTACTGAGGATACTGCTTTCGCATCTTCTTGGGGCCAAAAGAGTCAACAGCTCAGTTTACGCTGTAGTTGGATGTGGTGACTCTGTGTGTGTGTGTGTGTGTTTGTCTGTGTCTATGTGCGTGTCTCTCTCTCTGTCTCTGTGTGTGTCTATGTGCACATCACTCTCTCTCTCTCTCTCTGTGTGTGTGTGTGTGTGTGAGGTGTGTGTCTGTGTGTGTCTATGTGTGTGTCTCTCTCTCTGTCTGTGTGTGTGTGTGTATGTGTGTGTCTCTCTGCCTGTGTGTGTGTCTGTGTGTGTCTATGTGCGCGTCTCTCTCTCTGTGTGTATGTGTGTGTGTGTGTGTGTGTGTGTGTGTGTCTGTGTGTCTGTGTCTGTGTGTCTATGTCCACGTTTCTCTCTCTCCCTCTCTCTGTGTGTGTGTGTGTACATGTGTGTGTGAAGGTGAATAATGTGAAAGTTGTGTGTATCCCTGCTGCAATGACGTTAAATTGGGTGTGGGTGTTTATCCCCTGCTGTGATAACAGCAATCTGTGATCTATGTTTACCAGTTTGATGTTATAAATTGTGTCCTAAAGAGATGGTGTCATTGTTGTGGTCCAGAAGCCCCAATCTCTGGATTCTTCTCCTCTTCTTACGAGCTGTCAGAACATTCTGTCCTCCTGTTCGAGAGTTAAAGTTGTAGTAAGACCTGTTAGTGTTTGATAATTTATGCAGTAGACCACCTAAATATATTAATTTAAGTATTTATGTGTGTGTTTGAGTTGAGAGAGAGAAAGGGCAAGGGAGAAGGAGAGACAGAGACAAAAACAGAAACAGACACAGAAACAAGAAACAGAGATTGCATGTATGAATGATATAATCATGTGTGTGAGTTTATTGAGTGTGTATGAGAGTGCAATTGCATGTGTATCAGTCAAAATGATCTTTTATGAATAGTAAATTGTGTCCACCTGTATCTGATTTGCTGGGGAGTTTTTGTTTTCTTTAATCATATTTAAATGGACTCAAACGTGTGCACACATTATGACTAACTTCTGGAAAGTCTTAAAGTAAGTAAGCACTGTAAAACTAACACTCGTCCTGTCACGCATATGTCTGATAAACCAATAATTCTTTCAGAGGCATTTTCCGCCCCACATTTCTAATTTCAGGAACATTTTTGCATTAGATCTCAGAATTCCAAACCTGCTGTGCATATTGATATTCATTCTTGCATGTGCCCAAGTGTGTGTTTTTAAGTGAATCGTTAGCCTATGTGTGTGTTTGTGTATTCATGTTGTCGCCTCAGCTCTGCAGCTTTGCCATGGTGAAGCCCCTTCCCAACACTGCACTTGCTCCCTGAAATCCAGTTTTGTTATCAGTTAGAACAGGGATTCCCAAACTGTGGTATGTGTACCACCGGTGGTACGCGAGCTTCCACTATGGGGGAACGCGAGATGAATAGGGCAATGTCGGAAAGGTGTTAAAAATGTTTTTTTAAAAAGCCTTAAGCATATGTTCTCTTTGTTTTTGTGTTTCATAATGTTGTTCTCCACACTGTTTTTTAGTGTGAGCTCATAGACCAGTTGCACATTTAGATTTTGTTATTTGTTATCATGTAGGACGGCAAATTAAATAAAGATGCCTGGAATGCGTCAATAGAATGTGTTAACGTTTTTATGTGTCGGATGGTGGGGGTACGCGAGCTGAGTCAGGCTGTAGGTGGTGGTACGCGGGGAAAAACGTTTGGGAACTGCTGAGTTAAAATATTCCTTTGTTCAGAAATGTGGGGAGAGCCCAAGGAAAGATGACCATGTCCTGCCATCAGGAGGCTTTAGATTTTGGTAAAACTGGTGGAAATATTACATTTTTAAATTTGCACTCAAGAAAAATACAGACCAGGTGAAACCGGACTCCACAGTAGTGCAGGGACTGCTGTACCATAATGATGGGAGTATGCTTTAAGAATTAAAGTGCCATTGCAGGTCATTGTTAGGGATGTTACAATCAACTTCTCTTAGTTCACTATCATAACGCCCCCAATTATCACCACTTTTGTTCAGAAATTCTAAAACAACGATGTTTTTTAACACTTCAAAATAACATTTACTAAATGAACCTTACAATTTTCAGTAGCCATAGGTGTGTAGATTTGAACAAAATCTGGTTTGGTTCTTAAAGGAACACGCCACCCAAAATCAGTAGTAATATATGTTCTTACCTTAACTTTCACGAGTTGAGTCATACCTCTCCCGCGCCGGTAGGTGCACTCAAACGCTCTGTCGCGCGGCTCGAATGTGTTAGCATGTTGCTATGCTAGCGGGCTCTGCCGTGGCCGTAGAGAGAGGAACATAGCAGTATTCAAACACCTCCACGTTATCCCTACTTAAATACACTTGCACGAGTAGTTGATAAAAATGTGTACGTCACACAACATGAAACGTGGCGATTTTCCAAGCGAATAAACAGGAGAACTACAAAGTGTGGCGCAATAGCACTTGGGAGTACTTCGACCTAGCGTGGTAATATTATTAACACCTAATTGTAGATCCTATCCACCACAGAGTTTAGAATCCATGCTGGATCGACCCTCAGCCTCTCCCTCCCCTCCGAGCGAGAGAGGCACACACACTAGAGATGCGCTGATGGGCTATTATTTCAACCATAACTGCATAGCAAAACTTATTATCCATCAGCCATCCATCAGCACCAAAGTTTGTTGACCAATTTTCAAAACTGCACCCGCCCACCATCCGCTGGTTGTTTTAATGTAGGCTATATGGGTGATGCAGCGCTGCTGACGTGAGGCTAGAAAGCCCTTGCCTGTTCTAGAAAGACTGATCTAATGCAGCAAATATATTAAAAGGCAAAAGTCGTACATTGGCTAGGCCTATCCCTAGAATATCAGCAGCAAACTCAGTCTCTGTCGCGCAAAACAGTCTCCAAATAAAACGCACATCGGCCTGTTGCCTATTCTGCCAGCTTGTGACAATATATCGTCCAAAATGCTTGATTGCATTGCATTCTCCACATTTTTAGCTACATTTTCATGTAGCCTACCACATCAGCATTTTTGTTCAGTGAATCTTTTGTAAATTGCTTTACAATTACCGTCGGGCCTATAGGCCTATTGCCTGGCTTGCCTCAGCTTCGGTCACGTCCTTTTACAATTTTATCATTGTAATAAAAAACGCAATTTGCCACATAATTTCAGCATGCTCCTGGCCTACTAATTAATGCCTATTGTACTTTATTTTTTGCAAAAAGAAAGAAATCCTTGATAAAATAACAAGTCATTCACATTATAGGCTACTTTACACACTGTTATGTCAGGTTGCCTGTTCCGAAGACTCCCATTCATTTTGACTGCACGAGCGCGTCTTTTTCAGACAGACATCGCAATTCATTTTATAGCAGGCCATCGGACAAATATGACGCCTCGATATTAAAGAAACTCCGACTCCATTCATTCTGAAAGTCCACCGCACAACAATGCAACGTGCATGTTCACATTTTTAGTAACAACCGCCAAACTTGCTTGCTTGCCTTACACATCTAAGTTTTCCGACTATTTTTCTTACCTTCTTTTTCCGCTGTGGATGTTTGTGAGTTTGTAGAAGTTTTAGCTCTTACGTTCTGAACATCTCGCACTGCCATCGCCCGATGTCATTTCTTAGTCATATCACTCTCTGTCTCTCTTTTAAATGCCTATTCCCTGAATGGTAGGCTACAATTATGTGTTTTATATATAGGCTAGGCTAATATCTAAACAAAATAACCCAGGCAGTCTCATCTAGGATATAACACAGGTTGAAGTTGGTTCTATTTAGGGAGGTGAACATCTGTAGATGACTCAGAAATGACATCGGAAGACAAGGAGTGAATATGGCAAGAGGCAAGCCGAAGTCTGCTGACAAGGGCCCGACGGTAATTGTAAAGCAATTTACAAAAGATTCACTGAACAAAAATGCTGATGTGGTACATGAAAATGTAGCTACACACATTGTAGTTCTCCTGTTTATTCGCTTGGAAAATCGCCACGTTTCATGTTGTGTGACGTACACATTTTTATCAACTACTCGTGCAAGTGTATTTAAGTAGGGAAAACGTGGAGGTGTTTGAATACTGCTATGTTCCTCTCTCTACGGCCACGGCAGAGCCCGCTAGCATAGCAACATGCTAACACATTCGAGCCGCGCGACAGAGCGTTTGAGTGCACCTACCGGCGCGGGAGAGGTATGACTCAACTCGTGAAAGTTAAGGTAAGAACATATATTACTACTGATTTTGGGTGGCGTGTTCCTTTAACGGGAGCATTTACTGCCTGAAATATCCGATTTTGTTTACCACGCTCGGAGTTATAATGCTGGCCTGATGGGTCGCCTATTTACACCGTTTCAACGGCACATGGACGGTTAGACCGAGAATTCTCGTCGTGAAATTAAAATTCCACTGGAGCTCCAAGCGGTTGTGTACACGCAGCCTTACAACACTGTTTACAGCTCTTCGAGTCACGGTAAAATGTATTTTTTGGTACATAGCTAATTTAGATACACCTATGGTGTGGGTAGTTGCGTTTCTATAGGAGTCCGCTGTCTTGGTTTGTATAGAAATGGATATTAAGTGACACATACACGCAAAACGGTGGAAATACGGGACCGGTGGAAATAGGGGGAGTTACGATACTTTGCCCATTGGATTGCTTAGACTAAGTGTAGAGAATGTTTATTTCCTACAAACAGAAGTGGGGTGAGTGATGGCCATCAATCAACCCTGTGGGCTCCTCCTGAATTGCCCTAAATGATGTTTTCTAAACAAAGTTCGGGAGGAGCCCTTAGGGATGATTGACAGCAATAACTCACCTGTCTTCCGCCGCCAGGGTATTTAAGCCGGTCTCCTTGTCCATACGTCACACGCCGCGGCGCTTGCAAAATTATTGGAGTCGCAAAGCCTCGGTAGGCAGACGTAATGGAGTCTTTCCACTACTAACCATCCATGGGTCTTTTCACTACTAACCATCCAAAAACTACATCCAGTCCATGGGCTACAGCCACCTGGTTCACCAGCGTTTTCAGGTCACTGCACAGAGCAAGGGTAAGCTTCAACTATCGATTATGCTATAGCCTACTCACCCCAGCCTACTTCAAGGCTCTAACATCAGGCTGCTCCAAGTTCGCGTTTTCACGTCGCAAGATTATCCAGGTAACTCGAAATGCTCTAAATTTTAACATCCCAGGTGAAAAAAAGCTATTAAAAATATACTTTTGTAAAGTGTACTAAGTACAGTTCGTACTTTTTTCGTCAAATCCAAGTGTAGTTAAGTGTATTCAATTATGTATTAAGTTCAACTTAAAATCTATTTGACTACACTTCAAGTGTAAATTGTATGCTAAAATGAAACAACTTTTTTCAAACTTTAAGTGTTCTTAAGTACATTATACAAAAAGAGATTCATGAGCATTTGGAACACAGTCACAGTACACTTTTGTAACATCCCAAGTGTACTGGAAATGTACTTAAAAGGCATTACAGTATAACTAATAATAGTGTAGTCATTCTCAATTCTATTCATTTGGCATGCTTCTGTAATAATTTAAATTAACTTCAAATGTACTTCCTGACTACAATAAGTGCCTTGAAAGTTTGCAGTTATGTTAATAAAAGTTTAGTCTTAAGATACTTTAAGCATTATAAAGGCATGCAATTTAAGTATAATATTAGTGTGATTTAAAATTGTACTATTAGTACTCTCCTACCTATTGTGTTACATAATAAATTACACTTTATGAGAAAAACATTTTATTGACATTAATGAAAATTACAGATTTCTCTCAAAACAAAACATAATATTCATCCATAACAAACATAATATTCATCCATTACAAAAGTAAAACATTTTTCTGAAAGTTATGGATCTCTTGAGCATATCTTTTCAAGTTGGATGTGGTAACTTTGTCATTGTAGGCCTACCACGGAGACACAATAGAGCCACAAAGCACTCACGCGATAAAACATGCATTTGGGCGTATTATATTGTTTCACACGCATAGATATTAAATGCGAGCGCGCAAATTCTCTGTGCGCGCGCGGACTCAGAGGAAACTGTTCCCTGAGCGAGGAAAAAATGCTGCGAGTGAGGAGGAATCTGACCAGTGAACCTGGTTCCCGCCCCCAAGTAGAGACCCACGAGAGCAGAAATTCACTTCCCGTGAGCAGAAATCAACTTTGAGAGTGATTTTTCGAGTGGCTGTTTGGATCGCTGGTCAGATTCCTCCTCGCTTGCAGCATTTTCTGGGGACGCTAGGAGCAGCGGTGAAAGTCACCATTTTCACCGGAACAGGTCATTTAACCATCCAAATGATTTCTAAACGGGTTTATTACGTTGAAATAGTTGCCAAGTTCCCCTTTAACAGTCTAACATGGCTACATTTGTAATGCATGATCATTTATTACTTATTTGTTTGCAAAGTCTTCTGGCCCAGAAAGAAAACCATGGTGGCTACGGATCATGGCAGGTTTTGACAAACCTGAAACCTTATACAGACCGTAAACGTATGCATTTTCTGGTCTCTACAGTCCATCTGTCTTGCAAATAAAGTTACAAGCGCATAGACTGTATAAAATAACGTTAATGTTTGCTCACACTACGTTTTGCTCGAAAGGTGCACAGACCCGCCCACTCCATTTCAAATTCAAACAGCCATCGTGATTGGTCAACTGGACTGCCACTCAGTGTTGCCTATAAATTTAACAACATGCCACATTCATCCTCTCACAACCTTTACTACATCACAAACTACTTACTAAGACACAAAATCAACAAAAGAAAAAATATTATTTGATGACCAAAATTGATCTGTGTGTCTCTCTGTAGGCTAGGTTATTGCACAATGCCATCCATGCGGCTGACATATCAGGCCTATAGGCTTCACACTTTTAGTATTTTATTAAAAGTTAGATGAAACTATGCAAACAATCTTTTACCAAAAATATACTTTCCATAAGTACACTATATTACAACTCTAAGTATTACCAATTTAATACACTTAACCAAAATAAACTTCTTTACCATTTAAAATACACTAACAACAAAGTACACTTTTTAAAAGTACATTACAAAAACACTTTGAATATTGCAGAATTAGTATATTTACTTTTAGTACACTGAAGTTGAACTTAATAACATCTACTTTGAAGTATACTTTCTAAAAGTACACATAAAACATACTTTACATAAAGTACAAAAAGTGTAAGCATACTTGTTTTATACTTCATATACTTTAATCATATTTCTAACACACTAAAGTATACTACTTTTTTACCTGGGAAGGCTCGCCACGCCAAGCGTCTGAAGTTTGTAGGCTATCCACTATAGAGTGGAGGCCTATCTTCTGAAGATCACTCAATCCGTAATCCATGTTGGCATCGGAAACGAACAGTAATGGTATTCTAAAAGTATTCTTTCAGCCCAGGTTGGATTTTTAAGGCTGCCACAGATGGTACGGAATGAGCTTGGACCCAATGCAACAACAGCTTCAGGGAGACCCATGCAGCAACTGCTCCGCTGAGCTCCTGTTACCCTGCTACAACGGCTCCGCTGAGCCCCAAGACCCATGCAGCAAAGCTACACAGAGCTACAGGACCCATGCAACGACAGCTTCGCTGAGCCCCAAGAACCATGCAGCAACAACTACTCTGAGCCCCAAGACCCATGCAACGACGGCTTCGCTGAAGCCCCAAGAACCACGCAGCAACAACTACGCCGAGCTCCAGGACCCATGCAACGATGGCTTCACTGAGCCCCAAGACCCATGCAACGACGGCTTCGCTCAGTCCCAAGAACCATGCAGCAACAACTACGCCAAGCCCCAAGACCATGCAACGACTGCTTCGCTGAAGCCCCAAGAACCACGCAGCAACAACTACGTTGAGCTCCAAGACCCATGCAACAGCAGCTACGCTGAGCCCCAAGACCCATGCAACGACTGCTTTGCTCAGCCCCAAGTGCCATGCAGCAACAACTAAGCCGAGATCCAGGACCCATGCAACGTCGGCTCCACCAAGCCCCGAGAACCATGCAACAGCAGCTACGCCGAGCCCCAAGACCCATGAAATGATGGCTTCGCTGAGCCCCAGAACCATGCAGCAAATACACCGAGCTCCACGACCCATACAGCAGCAGCTACACCGAGGCCCAAGATCCGTGCAATGACTGCTCTGCCGAGCCCAAAGCCCCATGCAGCAACAGCTCCACCGAGCCCCAGGACCCAGGCAACGACGGCTCCACCGAGCCCCAGGACCCAGGCAACGACAGCTCCACCGAGCTACAGGACCCAAGCAACGACGGCTCCAACGAGCCCCAGGACCCATGCAAAAGCAGCTCCGCTGAGCCCATAGGACCTTTAGGAACAGCTCCGCCAAGGTTCAGGACCCATCTAATGACTGCTCCGCTGAGCCCCAAGACCATGCTGCAACGTCTCGGCTGAACCCCGAGACCCTCGCGGCAGCAGCTCTGCTGAACCCTGACACCCATCGTTCCCACGGTTATGCAATACACGAATGTCTGCCGCTGAGCAAGCGCAACGAAGATCCACTCTTGTGTGCTTGCCGCTTGCCTCGCTATACTTCGCAAGGGGTTCATGTCACAGCACTCTGATACACCCTCCATCATGTTTACCGGCCTCCCTTGGGCTGCTGAGATGTAGTGAGTCTACATGCCCCTCGTCTCATTTCATTCCCGATGGCAGATCTTGAGAGTTAGACCAGGACACAATACGTTTACTACCAATCAGACTAAAACCGATCAGTTACGAAAAGGACACTCCTTTTCATATCCAACTCTGCCTCAGATCCTCAGCTTTCATACCCATCACACTACATCTCATATCGGTCAGCTCAAGCATCACCTACTAGCCCGCTCTCTTCATCTCAGATGAAGGGTACCCATCACTCGTCACAGGTTCCAGACTCTAATATATATCCTTGTCAAATCTGGTTCCCGCAGGCCGCTACTCTGTGCATTCAGGATAGGAGCTGCTACTACAGCTGCATGCATTGGCCTATCAGAGCAGCAATCAAATACTGAGCCGTTGGTCCACAGATGCCTATCAGTCCTACTGTACATCCACTCCATCTAGTGGATCTATGACTTGCTAAGCAAGCGCAAATGTTATTTCGGTAGTGGCCTTCCTTTCTGCTCTTTTGGGGTGCAAGCGGCCATCGCTCTATCGCGATCTCCGCTTCAGGCATTCCATGACCACGGCCAGCTACCATGCCAAACACGCGCTTAGCTTATACACTCAGTATAGCAATCATGCCGACGGGCGAACTAGTGAATGCTCTTAAAGAGTGATTTTTGCTTTGTTGACTAAGGATAGCTTAATATGTGCAGTCAGAATGGACAATACCAGTTGATTGGTTAATTGATGTTAGACTTATGATTTCTTTCTATGTGTGATCCAAAAGTAATACAATTCATTTGAAAGATGGGTGGTTTTATTTCTTTTTGGTTTTGTTGTTTGTAGTATTTCATAAATGCAATTACGAAATTGCTGTTGAAATGGTTGTTTTACCAAACCCATGACAAAATAGTTAGATTTTCTATGAAATATGAGGCTTATTTTGCCAGCTTTGAATTAAATAACTATTATTGTCTGCAATGAGTAAGACACGTTAAAGGAGAAATCCGTCGTTTTTTCACATAGATCTCCGTTCCTGGAGGTCACAAGAGTACTGTCGGTATGAGAGAACCCCCCCGCCCCCCCCCCCAAAAAAAAAAAAACAATTGGTTTTATCTAGCTCGAGTTGCTGTGTGTGTGTGTGTGTGTGTGTGTGTGTGGGGGGGGGGGTTCTCAACATCCCATACTGGCAACCCTTCGCTCAACACCACCATCTACAGGCCGATGGGTGTACAGTCAGTAAATGTACACATAAATAAATCTATTGTATTGGACGGATGGACGGAATTCCATGACACTTGGCATACCCCCAGAGGCTGTCAGGGTAATCATACACATGAAATTTGGTGCAGTTCACAACACCTCAACCGAAGATAAAAAGCGAATATAAAGCGGCATGTTTTTACATTTTGTTTTTCATTTTGTACTGGGGGGTGCAAATCACAAATGAGTGGTTATGGGCTAGGTTGATTTTGGCTAAATAACTAAAAAAAAAAAAAAAAAAATAAGTGCTAGTGTCGTTCATAATTATTCTAGAACTACAACCAACAAAAAAAAACTCTGCCTGCTCTTTCTGTGACACTCATCCACACACATTTTTGTTTGAATCCAAAAAGAAATGCATAATTATTTAATTACATGATGAAAGAATGAATATGCTGTATATGAATGTGTACATTATTAAGACCATTAACATTTTACATAAACATTTTTATTACGTTTTGGCCTCTCACCACACTACTCCGTACTTTTTCGAGCTGCTGAAACATAAAACGCTGTACGCCCCCATATTCACCTCAAAATACCAGCTCTGCATTTCAATGGACAACAAATCTACACACATCTTTAGGAGGCTGCGGTCCTTCAATGTGTGCAGTAAGCTCCTCAGGATGTTCTACCAGTCTGTTGTTGCCAGCGTCCTCTTCTATGCAGTAGTATGCTGGGGAGGAAGCACAAGGAAGAAGGATGTGGGGCGAATTGACAGGCTGGTAAGGAAAGCTGGCTCTGTAGTGGGAGCTGAACTGGAGTGCATCACTTCACTATCTGACAAAAGGACCCTGAACAAACTGATCAACATCTTGGACAATGAGTGTCACCCACTCCACAGCACTATTGTTAAGCAGAAGAGCCTGATCAGCTGGAGACTTCGCTCACTGCCTTGCACAACTGACAGACTGAGAAAGTCATTTGTCCCCAGGGCCATTGAACTGTTCACTGCCTCACTTAAGGGAAGAGGAGAGATAGACTTCTCTGCATAGTCTGTCTGCCTCTTCACCCCCTCCATGTTTGGTAGTGTCTGTCCACTAGCCACTTGTACCACTGTCTTTATGCCTCACTGTTTGCGTGCTATATTAGCACATTAGCACATATGCATAACCCCCCCCCTCCATGCCACAGCCGAACTGTGGCCACACTTATACATTTTCTTAAATAGTTAAATATATAGATATATAGACTTTACTTTACTTTATTTCTGCATTGTTGCACTGTTGACTTACTCATTTGCACTATCACCATGACCACTATCACCATTGCACTACCACCATGACACTCATTCACACAGAGCACCTTAGAGCACCTTACCATACCTTACTATGCACAGAATCACAGGCTCAGTCCCTGTCTCAGTCATTGCAAGCGCCTCTGATTTATTAATCACCACTATGTGGATACTGTTTTTAGAATTGATTTAGATTAAGTGTTAGTATAATTTGTATTTTTGTAGTTTGTATTTTAGTATATTTTTATATATTGTATTAAGTGTTAGTATCATTTGTATTTTAGTATATTTAGCATATTCTTTATCTTCTACTGTCCTTACTGCTTAGTTGTGTTTTTATATTATATACTTTAATTACTCTTTCTGCTGTTAAAGAATGTGTTTGTGTTGTATGTATGCTGCTGAGACCTTGAATTTCCCCTGGGGATCAATAAAGTATCTATCTATCTATCTATCTATCTATCTATCTATCTATCTATCTATCTATCTATCTGAAAATGAAGACATAGAAACCCATGTTCCCCTTCCTGAATGGACCTTGTCAGTCTGATGTTTCTTGACTCTCCATGACTAGCCTGCCAGCAATGAACACTGAGACCAAAATACAAGTTTTATTAGCTTGCATTTTACAATGCTGACAATTGCATGAATTGTCATGATATTTGTGCTATTTATGATAGATTGATCAACAGATACCAACAGGAACACTCATACTAATCTATTACAAAACCAAGGGGTATTTTAATTTCACAGCTTCGTGGTGGATTAAATCATTTTTGCACTTACATAAAATAAAGTCCAAATACACATATTGGTGAATATGCACACAAAGACCCACTGCTGCAGTGTGGACCACATATGTTCAAGCGTATGCACCCACAGTCACACACAATCACAACTACACACACACATACAGAGGCACAGTCTACTCTGGTCTAACAGGCTTTTCAGGATCTTGGTGCATTCAGAGGGATGGGGTCACCGAGGGTTTATGGGAACGTTATTGAGGGCAACCGGCTCAGGTGGCACAGAGCAGTGTTTATGATAGACAACCTTTACTGTGAGGCCTCCATCATGCACACGACTGGCTCATAAAGCCGAAAGGAGCGGCAGACACGTGTGTCAAACTCACATCTTAGCATTATAAAGCCAACGGGCAGAAGAGGAACAGACTGGGACAAGATCTCAACCTGCCCTCAGGGATAGAGGTGTATCCATAGGGCTATTAACAGTATATTTACATTTGCTGCTATACTGAAAGATGTTGTATTTGTCTTTGTGTACCTGTGTTCTCAAACACAATAGGTCATGGTGCATTTTTTTACCCTTTTGGTTTAAACATGAAATTGAACTTGCTTTACTAAACCAAATTTCACCATGGAGGCACATTTGACAATAAACAAAATGGCTGCATATATAACGCTGTATTGATGCACCTTGACTGGCCATTGCGGAGGCTGCCAAACTTGTAGCTGCATTTACAGCTGCTGGTGACATTTTGTGAAGCCATAAATGGTGGCTAATGGTCAGTTTGGTCATGTAATTAGAATCCCAGGCACTACAGAAAAAACAAGATCGTAATGGTGTGCTAGCTGCAGACGCAGCAGCTGTGATAGTAGTTGTAGTATTTGTAGTAGTAGTAGTAGTATGAGCAGTATGAGTAGTGTGCAGTCAGCAGTATGCTGTAAGCAGCAGCACCAGGGCCCATGAGGACAGTGGGGTTCTGTAAGGTAACGTGTGTGTGTGTGTGTGTGTGTGTGTGTGTGTGTGCACGTTACAAGGGAGGTGTGGGTGTGTGTCTGTGTGCTGAATTGTGAAAGCTTTTGAGGGCACGGCATGTACAGTGCTGTCTTAGGCACCTTACAGAGTGCGTTATTTATGGTTGATTAATTAAACTCTCTCTGCCTCTCGGCCTCCCTCTCTCTCTCCTGCTCTCGTTATCTAGCTCAGCTGGGAGGATGTTTTCATTTGAGACTCTGCTCCAGCCTCTACTATCCTGTTACCATTGGCATATGACCAGAGCGAGTGAAAGACACAATGAGCGAGGGAATGACTTGGGAAGCGGAAGGGAAAAGATTGTGGAGAAAGAGACAGATAGCAAGAGTGGGAAAAACACTGACCAAACAGCTTGGCTTCATCACCCCTGGTGTGCGGTTATCAGATGGTCTGTTTACTGAACTTCTGCCCTACCATCACTCACCTGGTGTGTGTGTGTGTGTGTGTGTGTATTGGAATGATTGTATATGTGAGTGTATATTCATTTCTCAGATCCCTTGTGTTTTTCTGTTTCTGTCTCTCACTCCCTTACTCTTTCATATTTTGTGTGTATCGTAAAATAACTGTTCTTCTTTTCAAAAGACATATCTAGACCCCTTTGTTTTGTCTCTCTTTTTCTCTAGAAGACATAGAATATGACATGCCCAACAATACTTGGACGGATGAGAGGTTGCACGTTTGTGTGTGTGTATGTGTGTGCATGCATGTGTGTGATTGCATTTGTTGAAGCACAGATTTCACCTCTTGAAAAAGGGGCAGGTATTCATCTCAGTAGATGCCCTGTTCTGCCAGTCTAACCTGCTCCCACTGTCCCAAGGATGCTGTTGGGTCTTGTAAGAGTGCTGTCTGACTGCAGTGTGTCTGCAAATGCATGCTAGAGATCAGAGAGAGATGGAGACTGGGAAAAGTAAGAGAGTTTGCATGTGTGTGTGTGTGTGTGTGTGTGTATGTGTATGTGTCTGTGTCTGTGTCTGTGTCTGTGTCTGTGTCTGTGTCTGTGTCTGTGTCTGTGTCTGTGTCTGAGTTTGTGCTTGTGTGTGCCTGAGCTTTGAGTGTTCGTGCTTAAAGTTGTGCTGAAACAGCACTTGGAAGGTTGCAGGTAATGTAGCGGCTAGTTTGAGTTTTTGGTCCTTTGAATTGCAACGGAAGACTGAAAGATAGTGCAAGACGAAAATAACAACAATGGGAGCGCTGTGGCGCAGCAGACTACAGCGCCCGTACCATATAGGTCCGAGTGCCCACGGGGACCCAGGTTCGAATACGACCTGCAGTCATTTCCTGATCCCACACCATCTCTCTCTCCCACTTGCTTCCTGTCACTCTCCACTGTCCTGTCCAAATAAAGGCAAAAAAATATATATTAAAAATGAAAATAACTATAACCAGCAGTGCACATAACATATAATCCAACATCACAGCATCACATCTTTAGACAAAGAGAGAGTAAAGTCAAACAAAACAAATGTACAACAAAACACCATCACTGTTAAAAAACTTGTTGTTACGGAGGAGTTACAACTAAACAGTCTAGGAGGAGGAATGCACTCTGCAGTGGTGGACGAAATACACAGATCCTGAGCTTGAGTAAAAGTAGAGATAACCTCTGTAAAATATTTCTTCAATTTCTCTCCTCTCTCCTAAAATTTCACTTGACACAAGTGAAGTACAAAAGTGCTTGCCTTCAAATAAATAAAATTACTATAGTTTATTATGGCTCTAATGTTATATTGTTATTGTTGACATTGTTCAGATTTAGACCTGTATTTTGACTATTTTCTACATTGTAGACTGAAGGTCAAAACTAACAAATAACACATGAATTACAGTAAGAACAAGAAGTGTACTCAAACTTTGATTAGATTTTAGATTCTTCATAGCCACCTTTTGCTGTAATTACAGCTATGCCCACTAGACACCCTTAATTTAAAAGCCTTCCAGGTGACAATCTCATGAAGCTGATAACATCAAGTGCGAAACAATCAACAAGGTAAATGGTGGCTACTTTGAAGAATTTGAAACACATGCTAGACTATTTTTCTTTTTTTTAATGTGTTAACCTGCCATCATTTTCCTGTCTTCATTTCCTGCCATCATTTTCCTGCACAGTAACAATCTGGTACTCCATGCTGAAGAAAAGACTTAAAGTGGATAGTGGCCAGTGTTGCCACAGTTACCTTGAAAAAGTAATCTGATTACTGATTACTCCTTTAAAAAGTAACTTAGTTACTTTACTGATTACTTGATTTTAAAAGTAACTAAGTTAGATTACAAGTTACTTTATTAGTTACTTTCAGCAGCTGCCGACAACACCCCCAACGCCTCAACATAAAAATGATAACGGTTTTGTCAATACTCAATATACTGGAAGTGCATTTTAACAGCAATGTATACATGGGTTTCATCAGGTCCCTTTCCACAGGTGTATAAAATCAAGCACCTTAATTATCAATGCAGACTGCATGGTGCTTGATTAATACACCTGTGGAAAGGGACCTGATGAAACCCATGAATAGCAGACATCCCAACCTAACCTACTTAGATACTGAAATGCAGATGTTTGTTCAATAATGTCTAAGTACACCAAATAAGGAAGGCCTATTGATAGAAACTGTTATAGTAAAATATGTAGATTTTTTTTCATGTAGCCTTGGCAACTAGCCATCTTGTAGCCTATAGGCCTGATATGCAAATGAAATTACACTTGTTAAACTCACCTCAACAAGTCTTTTGCAATCATTTAACCCGCCTCGAGCAATGCTAATCTTTTGAGACAATTGGGTACACTTTTGTGTAGTCTGATGTGAAATGGGTCTTAAATCTTCCTTTTTGAGGGGCACTGACGCTGCCATGACGCTTCTGTTCCTAGATACACTGACTGAACTGATTAATTATGTTTGGGAGAAAAGAGATATAAGCACTTACACTGAAAACGGATTGGTTGATTTAGCAAAACAGACCAGGATGCTCTCTGTCTTGGATACGCTTCAGGCACAAACGCACCACTCCTCTCTCTCTCCCTCTCCGTTGTGTGCGCATTAAGCTATGCACACGCGATTTGAAGCAAATATTCTAGAATCTTTTATTTGAAGTCCGGTCTGGCTTGCGTGCTCTTGTTCGCTCTAGGTTCCGGGAGATTTTATGTAATTTGCGGGCGTCAGGAAGCCGCTATCAATATGTGGGAGACTCACAAAACTTCGGGAGACTTGGGATGTCTAGCTAGACAGAATGTACAATGTACCTTAATGTTGTCATGTTTAACTGACACAAACTCAAAGTAATGACTGATGAAATGTGCATCTCTCTCTCTCCCTCCATTGTTGTTTACGTTTGTGTCGCTGCACGTGAATTGTCCTCATGCTGAAAAGGTGAGCATAGCCTCTACATGACATTAATACCCAAGACAAGAAGAAAGCAAAGAATATATCTTTTTATTAAGGAACATGACAAAAATAGTAACGCACAGTAACTTAGATAAGTAACTTTAATCTGATTACTGGTTTGTAAATAGTAGCGCGTTAGATTACTCCTTACTGAAAAAAGTGGTAAAAATAGACTAACGCGTTACTAAGTAACGCGTTACTGGCATCACTGATAGTGGCACATCAATGGCACAAACACATGGCTATGGGTGTAGCAGGCAGAACTCAATGGTATATGGCTGTCTGATATAAGGACAACATTGTGTGCTTGCATAAGAGAAAGAGAAAGTAGGCTATGGGTGAGTGTTTTTCTGAACATTTAATATGATCAGATCAATGGAACATACAACATTCTGGAATCTGTCTGATGCTCTGGAGCGGACTAGATGGACACAGAGACAGTGACAAAAGAGCAGAGCCAGTTTTTGCTGCTGTTCTCTTGCTGCTCCTGGAATTGAGGAGGTAGATATAGGATAAGAAAATGGAGGGACGAAAGAAAAAAAAGAAAACAGGGCTCAAGAGCAGAGACTACCTGGAAAGTCTTGCAGGCTGTTTAGGTCACTTGGAAAGTGTGGAGATTCCAGTGAAGTATGGCAATAAATGAAGCCATAATGCAGACTGTTATATAGGACATGGTATACACAGAAAAAAACCTCTTTCATTCCATTATGATATCTCTATGCTTTGAACAGTAATTACTAGTACTATTCATGATGGAATCCGTAAAAAAAGAGTCCTCCCACATCTTTCAGCACTCACTTTGTGTATTCCTTCTCTATTGTTATGTGAGTTACAGATGGTTTAAATTAGAGAGGCTAGTTATTAATAGGTCGCAAGCCCTTTGGCTGCAGATATTTGATATTTGAAAAAAAAACAGATGAGTACAGATACGGAGGTGATTAAAGGCCTGTTTGTTGTAAATCAACAAACTACAGCTGTGGGTTAAAACACACACCACTCAAAATCCCTTTGGATCAGCATATGACATTTAGATCACTACCACAACGAAAGCATAAAACGTTTTGGTAACACTTTGTTTTCCTAAGCCATTATAGATAATCACCCATAAATAAGCAGCTTTTAAACAATTACTCAACAAACCTTCAACAATACTTGTCAATTAACCGTAATGCAACCTGTTCCTATCCCACCCAAACATAATCTAAGCCGATTACTATTCCTCATTATCAACCTGTAGTGTCAGCACGGTTTGTTTTGGGGCTTACAATGGACTTTCTAAATAATGGAGAAACAACATTTCACATCTTTTGTGATGCAGGGAGTGAAGCAATCAGAAGATGTAGTTTAATTAGGATAGAATACTTAGGTATACCTAATTTTGTCATGAATGTTAAACTTATTGTTGAAAAAGAAAGAAAGCCACTGTGCTAGGCAAATTATTGTCTGAAACTTAATACCAGGTATTCCAGGAAACTATTTCCTTAAATTAAATACCCTATTATTATTGCACAATGGCATTTTTCTCATTTATTCATGTAATACTGTATTTTGCTTTTGCTGTATTTTGCACTTGTGATGAGTGGACATGATTTGAGATTGAAGCTGACAAACATTCCTGCTTTTCTGAAGAACAGAGGTTATCTGCAGGTGTAGGACAAAGAACATGTCATTACTATTAACCTACAGAGAAACTGAAATGGAAAGAGAGAGAAAGAGGGAGAGAGATCCTGTACTCCAGTTTCTCAGTATGCTATTCTTAAGCTGCTGGGCAGGCAGTATGCAATGGAGGTGTGCCACAAAGCTAGGTTCCAAAACAAACAGCCGATGCAGAGTTCGGCCCAGCAGGAGCCAGCGCGGTTCAGACCAGAACAATGTTGGTTTTCAAGGGTTTGAGTTCCCCAACCAACTCGGCAGCAAGAATGAGTGGAATTTTTCAGTTATTAGCTGAAAAAAAAGATCATGTTCTGAGGATTAGTGGACGGCTAGAAAACTTTGATCTCACAACCTGACTTTAAGCGATTTGTTGAAGCAACTTTGCTACACGTTTCAAATCCATAAACTTCAATGATGAGGGGGAAAAAATAAAGGAAGACCATTCTGCATTTCAGTGCCCACTACCAAACCTTTGTGTCCAAACTCACAGTATTTCTGGGAGCTTGGACCGCCTGAGCCTACAATGCAAACGCCGATCATTACCTTCAAATCCAGCAACTAATAATTGACTCCAATTCATCAAACATACACAAAAAGGATTATTTTCCCTGGCTAAACCAGACAGCACTTGTTTATGTTGCTTTTGATTGTTGGATGGACTAAGCTGTGTAAGCACAACCACTGCCTTTTGCACAGTAGATTCAGAAAGAAAGAAAGAAAGAAAGAAAGCATACCACTATTTATCAGTAAATGTACTACTTATCTTGTCTGATTACAGTTTGACTATGATGTATGCAGCAGCGTAAGTTGTAAATACCACCTACTGTATAACGTTTGTTTTTATGGGTCATTGCAACTACAGGTTGTAAGAAAAAAGGAAGATAGCCCACTAAACTATTTATGTCACCTGTAAACTAAACACTTTCTAAGACACTTCATCACGTTTTCCACAAAAGGCTATTTTCCTCAGTGGATGACAGGCCACTCTAAAGATAGATATCAAATATGTAGAGAGCATGTCTTATGTGGTTGAGTCCAGACCTAAGCTGTAGTCATATCCAACACTTTTCTAAGAAATCTCTCCCTGTGAGGTTTCTCTGAAGAATGAGAATAAAGTGGGTCTTCAGAACATCTGCAGATTCAAAACATTTGTCAGGAGGAAAAGGACAATTTCCCCCCTCAAAACACATGACAGTCTTATATTTGAATCACTCATTGTTTATATGGTAGATTAACCCATGTGAGCCCATATACTGAATGCAACATCTCAATGCAGTGAAGTTACAGTCTGAATTTCAAAACAGATTATCATGGTGGTATCTGTAATAGCCTTAATTTATTAGTATTTAAGTTTGAGCCTGCTAAAGGAGGTGGGAGAAATGTGCTCTTAAATGTTACTTATAATGGCTATAGGTCTTTCTCTCACACCTCTGTGTTATGCTGGCTTTGCCAGCAGCACCTGCAGCTAAGTCTGATAATACTGATAGTAGGCAATTGCGCAATTGGGCTGCTGTCAGCTTTCTGTTCATCCTCTCGGCCGACCATAACACATGATCATGAGCTCTGCTCGGTCTTGCTAGGTCAGGCAACGTGCCTATCATTAAGTGGAATCAGGAATGACTTCGATATTCCATTCCTTTCTCATCTGTCTTGGAATAATCGCTGCTAAGTCATTCATTTTTGTTTTCCGATTTGTGACACTTCAAAGTCTTAGTAGGCTAGGAATCGTGTATTATATAAACTGTCATTATAATAGAGGGGTTTACTGCCATTTATGTCAGTTGAATATCCTTCCTCAGCTAGGGCTTCGGTGTGAAGAGTATCATAGGCTTATAAAAAGGAATTATGTGGGCCTATTTCACAATATCTAAACAGCTTGCCAATAGGCCTAGGCTTCAGACATGTCCACTTCTTGAGACATAAAAATCATCCAGGATTTTGTTCTTCTAAAGCCTCAAACTTGTTTACAGCGACTTTGCATTGCGTTTCTCTCTGTGGTTCACAAATTAGTTCAAAATAGACTTTTGAGGCAGTGTTATCTCTTGTGTCCTCCAATCTGGTCACCCTACTATATGAGGATGAGTCATTGGGAATGAATTTGGGGCCATGAGGAGTCAGTCCAGACTCCAGAGCAGTGTGGGACTCTGCAGTAGGTCAGCTATACACAACAGGTTGCACTAAATGTCTTAAAGAAACCATTTTGACTGGTTCAGTCAATCAGACTAGGTCTATATGGCACATTTAGAAGTTGCCCTGAAACATGCACAGTAGCAGACACAGTAGTAGTCACTGATTAAAATAGTTAAATAGATTTCCTGCATTTCCTACCTTTATATTAATATTGTACAAATTTGACATGAGCCTTTCGTTATTAGCCTAATAATACTTTTTATACTTTTACTGATTAGCACTCCCTCAAACTGGTTAGCCTAAGGCAACAACAACTTAATTAGGCTAAATTCACAACAAGCAATATCCTAGTAGTCAAATATGAATGTTCAGGTCATTAACTGAATTCAACAGGCAGGATAAGTTTTTTTTTTTTTTAAACTCCATGCTACAGCGCTAGGCTACAGGAGAAACAAGAGGACAGAGCAAACAACTGCAGAGCACGTGAGTGCTCAACTTCAGATGCAAAGTCCTATGTCGACCGCGCGCTTGAGAGAACGTCTAAAGACTTCAGTAAGCCTATTATCCAGGTCACTTTTTAAGTTGATATCGGCAACAACAAGGAGGTGTGCGCAGTTGGGAGGGGGTGGAATCACATCTTCACACGCCGCAGTCCATTTTAGGCTACCCCCTCAAGCCGAAATGTCCGTAAGGGGTTAAAATGTCGGGGACGGAGTCTGGGAGGTGTCTAGTGCGTAACGGGGCGGGTACGGAGGAGTTGCCCTCTCATGTGTTCGAAGGAGTCAGCTGAGCGAGGATTCAGTGGACGCTGCCTGCCTCTCCTCGGGAATGCTGACCACGGGAGGCAACACAGAGTTTAGCGAACAACTTTGTATTTGTTGAGGTTATAGTTACCTTTCCATCTAAGCAAGGGTGGCTGAATCAGGCTACGGGTGGTAAAAAATCTCCCACCCCCCGACATCCTCGGTGTATTCGCCCCTTGGTGTGTGAGTGCTGTTTTGGAGGTGAGTTTTCTGACCAAATCCACGTTATTGTAGTTGGTAAGCTATTTTGATCATTTTGTTGCAGAGCGACCCAGTAGGCTATTGTGAGCACTTACACAACTTTTTGGTGATGTCATGTTGTTTTGTCGGACAAGTGACGATTTAAAACGGGCGAGAGGCGGAGAAAATGAAGGGTGAGGGGTCGGTAGGGCTCAAATGTCATAGCTAGCTAGCTAGCTAAGCTACCACCGGGCGGTGCGACCACCTGATCACACGCGTATGCGTGCAACATTATTAGTTACTTTGTCATGGGGTGACGAATGTTCAGTTCTAACTTCGAAAGCTATGTTACTTTAAACGCGCGCCGTTATGAGAGTCGTCGGGGGAGCCTCGTGGTTAAGTAGCAGCTACCTTATGTAACTTTTGAGTGGGATAGGGCACTCTGCATGTTAGCCATAACTCAGTGTCTGGCTGACCTGTGATCTAGTGTTTACAAACAGGACTCACTTTGTGGATGCGGTGAAGGTATATATAGGCCGCTGCTGACTCCTCATAAATTGTGCGGTAGGGTACTTTGTAAAGAAGGCAATCTGCACAAGGTGTCAGATGCACTTCACGTCACACTCCGACAAAGTGTAGACACATACAGGTGTTAAAACTACACTGAGAACATTTTGTGTGTCAATCCATATGCTCCATGCACTTCCCCCTGTTCCCCTGTGAGTCTGTTTGTCTGTGTCTTATATAGAGTAAGCCCTACCTCCTATCTGTTGGTTTCCAAATGTCTGTCACAAACTGTTAGGCAATCTCTATTTGGGTACGTTCAGGTTCTAGCTCTGCAGTTCCACTCCTGCTGATATTGTTATTATGTTTCCATCTGTATTACATTTGTGGTTTTAAGGGATTGAAACTTGATCTGTGCTGCACTGTGGTGTTTGCACAATTTCTCGACTGTCCTGCAAGTAGTGTAATGCAGCCATATAACACTATTTTGATTAATGTTCTTTTACCATCTTTGGCATGTCTGTATCATGTGTTGTGACACATGCATAAGTAGAAAAGTACTTTTAAGTAAGCGGGGTTCACCCTTTAAAGAATTAGCAAGTGTTAGCTATCAAATGTTATGTAATTGACTGTTTGTGTGTGTAAGTTGTTGTTGTTGTCAGAGGACTTTTTTGGTTGTTTGCAGAGCTGCTTAGTGAAGACTGCAGTTTATTCTCATTCTGTCTCTCTCACACACACCCTCTGACTGAAAGAGTCTCTCTCTGTCTGTCTGTCTGTCTGTCTCTCTCTCTCTCTCTCTCTCACACACACCCTCTCTCTCTCACACACACACACACACACATACACACACACACATCCAGACAGATATTTTCTCTGTCTGGCATATCTCAGTGATAAAGTGCTCATGCTTAGGCCAAAAGAACTGTGTTCAGATTCTATCAGTACCTACTTGGTGAGAAACATTAACCTCACCCACACAATTCTGTTCTGAAGTCAGAAATCTCCCCCATTGACATGACCGGGCTTACGATCATATTGATTATTTTACTATTTTGCAATACCACCTTTCCTTTTAGGAAAAAAACTTAAGTGCATTATTGTGCTCCACTACCCTGTCCTCCAAAAGAGTAGGGGAATTAGGGGAAGAGACTGAAGCCTCCAGTGTGTTGTGAGTTGAAAGAGGGGTTAGGGTGCAAGAAAATGGCGGCACCCAGCAAGGTGCTGAGTCGGCTGGTTTCTCCAGACCCCATCAGGCAAGCTCAGATTGTTTTAGTAAGGGGGGTTGGGTCTTTTAAACAATGGAAGGGAAGGATTGAAGGTGAAATGTTTAAAGGTATGTTCTGACTCTTACATCTTTTCCCCTATCTTTTCACACACTCTCTCTCGCTTTCTCTCTCTCTCTCTCTCTCTCTCTCTCTCGCTCGCTCTACCTCTCGGTCCTGGTCATTCTCTCACTCACCTGTACTCGCGTTCACATTGATTGTTTTATGCACGCACTAACATGTACAGTAGTCTAGTTCTTTTTCAGCGTCACACACTCACAGTGTCACACTCACTGCTTCTCTAAAACACTCTTAATAGCACCGGCACTCACACTCCGCCTCTTCCAATCAAATCTACACACTCAGCCTTCAGGCATTTATCAGCACTTGGCCTGAGTGCGGCAGTGTCACATTACACGGGTGGGTGTGTGGGGCTTGGGTGGTGGGGGGGTTGTCAATCTCCTGTATCTCTGATGGGCCATAGATCCCTATTCTTCGCTGAAGTCTTTTAAGGCTCTTAAGGCTTTCTTCTGGCTTTGCCTCTGCGCGCGCAGCCCATTCTCCCGCTCAGGGCCACGAAAGACTAATGCTTTTGTGGTCAGGTGTGAAATGTCACTAAATGTCAAATGTCCGAGTTAGTCGGCTTTGGCAGGCTAAGACCGCGGGTTAGGCCCTTGCCACCTCTGACCCACTGTAACAACAACTTAAGTCAGCTGATGTGTGAAATAAAACCCAACAATCTGGCCTCTCTCTCTCTCTTCTTTCTCCCTTGTCTTGCACTATCTCTGTCTTCCCTGTGTTCACCTAAAAATAAACAAAATGGCATGCTTTCCATATGTTTCCGGATGGAAACAGCAATTAACGGGGGTGAGAGAGACAAAGAAAGAAAGGGAGAGGAGAGGAGAGGGAGAGAAGCGGGTATTGTGTATACACTGTGATGTTACATAAAGTCTGGTTTCACAGAGAGAGAGGGGTGTGTGTGTGTGTGTGTGCGTGTGTGCGTGTGTGCGTGTGTGCGTGCGTGCGTGCGTGCGTGCGTGCGTGCGTGCTTGTGTGTGTGTGTTTTTTGGGGAGAGAGTGAGTGAGTGAGTGAGGGAAGGAGGGGGAGGGAGGGTAGTTGGTCAGGGGAATGGGAGCAGGGCCTCCAATGAAGCTGTTCAGCCCCAGTTCTCAGCGTTAGTGGTTACACTAGGGATGGGGACCACTCTCTCTCTGTATGGCTGGTGCTCTGTGCGTGCGTGCGCATGCGTGTGTGTGTATCTGTGTGTGTGTGAGAGAGAGAGAGTCTGCTCCAACGTGTACTTGTGGATCTTTTGCTGTTTGGTGAAGTTGAGGTTCAGTGACCCATCAGTCTTGTCGCTGTGCTGTCCTATTGGTCTGAATCTCTGTGCGGCCAAAGCGACATGTGACCGTAAGACTCATGGGGCTCCATTCTACCACCGCAAGCAATTTTTGTGTGTCTGTGTACACGCTCGAGTATGTGTGTGTTCAGGAGTGTGTGTGTGGTCAGCGTGTGTGGGGTCCGTCTGTTTGGAATGTACTGGATAGATTCTGACCTGATTTTTCAGGATTTGGAGCAGCAGCACATTGTACCACACACCCACCCCCTCCTACTCTCCTTTGACAGAGTGCCAGTCTGTCACAGTGCCCTAACCCCCTTTGAACACCTTGCGCTAATCCACTTCAGTCAACTCGACTTTTCTCTGCTCTTTTGCTGTTCTGCCAGGCTTCAGTTCTTTTTTGCCCTTATCGGCAGAGCCAATTGATTTTGTTCAGATCCATTGCTTCTGTAGTATTTACCCCCCTCCCCACTCCTGTCTCTCAATCTCTCTCTTCCCTCTCTCTCTCTTTCTCCCTTTCTCTCATCTGTCCATCTCACTTTTTTTTTTCCTCTTTCATTGTCTCACTCTAATTAACTCATTGAAAGACTACAGGAAGCAAGGGCCACACACACACACACACTGTACGCACACGCACACACACGCACACACAGACACACACTCTCACACACACACACCCCTATTCATTCCCTGATTGGATGGCCGTGGCCAGAAATTGATTATTGAAAAAAAGATGTGAGCCTCCATTCCCCTCAGCAGAGTGACCTGTGGCCCTGTCTTCCCCATTCATTTTTTGTAATGAATGATAAAAGCAAGGGATGGGTAATCACTGGATTAAAAGGGGCGTGGCTGGATGTGTGGCCTGAGGCTGTGTTCCCATGAGAGCCTGGGAGAGCGGTGGGGGCGGGGTGGACTGGCAGTACTAGGAGCGTCCTCTGGTAATTTCCATAAGCCACAGAGATAGCACTGCTGCAAAGGGTCACAGGGTGGGGGGCACGGAATACCATTCAGCACATGGCCTCGGATGGGGTTGGCCAGCAGGATTGTAAACTTAGCTTCATGTTGCTAAGAAAGATTATCTGTATTAGGGAAGGGAATGGCAGAGTAACTGATGATGGAATACTGTCAGGATTCATTGCCCTATAGCCATGATGTCACAGTACAGTCATACTGCAATATTCATTTAATTACATTGGAAGACAATCATCTACAATACTTTACATCAGTAGCTAAAGAATAAGAAAAAAATATCCCTTAAAAGGCAAAAAGCAAAAATTATGAATTCTTTGTGGTGTCAGATTAACAGAATTTGGCATGGAACAATGTACAATAATGCTACAATGTAAAGTGGAAGACTGGAATGGTTAGCATTTTAACTGTCTTCAGTTTGACAAAATGTATTGATATTTGGTGTCATAACAGTTACATACAGAATCACCAACAGAAATATTCCCCTATAGGGTTAGGCCTAGGTCAACATATATTTTTTTCAAGCCCCAGAAGTCAATGAAAATGATTGAGAGTGGATTTGGTAGAGATGGTAGAGATTTGATTTGACCAGATGGGGGGTCCAACCCTTACCGATCACTCGGTGCAGTCATTAAGAAAGACTTCAAGGGACTCCAAGGCTCTCATCACCAGTGGTTCTTTTTTGATATTTTTTTCTCTTTCAAGCTGACTTATCGGCTTGTCATAGTTTGAAGTTTTCACCCAGAGAGAGCTGAAAGGTTGGCGTGCTAATTTGTGGCTAAAACCTTGTGGTTTAGGAGAATATTTTTCAACTTCACTAGGACACTGGAATCCCTGCCACATTTTTATGCAGATGCTGCTATTTTTTATGCACAATGCTCCAGTTCACTGTGATTTAACCATGTAACCTTTTAATGTGTTATGTGGCGTGCAGAATAGTTTTTGACTAAATTAAAAGGTCATGATTTCAGGATTGCACAAGACAACGTCTCTCTCTCTCACACACACATGCACAGACGCATATAGTCCATGCTGTGACATCAGCCTCTCTGCTGCCCAGTGAGGACATCAAATTCAACATGTGTACACCAGTTGTCTCGTCTGCCTCTAGAATGCCTCCATAGTAGCCCGTGGCTGTTACAACACAAAACACAGAGCACGTGGTGAAGGGACACTGTAAGCGCTCACTGTCTCCGCTTATCTTACTTGCCAAGCTGTTTCTGTGCAGTGTCCAACTGACAGCTATGTGTTGCTGTCCGTATTGTGCCATGTGCCTGGCGCTCTGTTCTGTTGCATCAGGTGTTTAAGCTGTGCTCTGTCTGTTTATTTAGACTCATAGGCTGTGCCTGAATGGTGGTAGCATATTGTAGCTCTTCAATAAACTCAGGAATTGTGGGTAGTTTGATGCTCATAGAAGTTGGGTGTGTAACCAATGTACAGCAAGGTGGTATTTCAGAGAGCAGGATTCTTTGTAACTTGTGTACAAAGAGCTTGATCTGAATGGTGGCTTTCTTTAGAACACTAATACACTCTTTGTAGTTTAAACAGTGGATCATGTTAGTTCTTACAACTCTTCAAGTATTTAGAAATACAAAGTTGCAGATGTATTAAAATTGACTAATTTTTGGTAATGCAATATGTGTGGCAGGCATTCATAGATGGGCTGCACTTTACCCATTAGACGAAGCAGTCAGCCAATCATATTAAATAAAAAAAAGTTGGCATCTGATGACCCAGTAGCTAAAGTACTACTAAACCAGCTTTTTTCCAGCTTTGTAGAAGTTGCAGGGCTTTAGTGCAGGCTTAAATTACGTCACAAGTGTTTTGTTCTGGCGGTTATACTTTGTTTACAGGTTATTTTCTTCTCCTTTGTACTTTGTGTGGTTGCGGTCGTATCATTTTCGGAACACATACTGGCTTGTGAGCATCCGTGCCAAACCTTTTATATGCACAACCCTGTGCAGGTGAGGTGTATGGCCACTTGCAGTGTAGGGCGATTACATTGGTGTGTATGTGTCGTCCTTGAGCTAAATCCCAAATCAGTGGTCAGTGTTTTGTGCTATGCTAGACCAGTGTGTACTCAGCTCATCATGTCAAGCTGGGCTTGTCTTTCTGTCGTGCGTTTTTCCACAGAAAGCGCTGGACCTAATATAGCCTCCATTACCAATATGCACGTCAGTACACTGCAGAATCACCTGGGCAAAATCTATGTTTTGCCATTGATATCGCACAGCAATCCACTGGTGTATGACTCTTACCATAATTTCCCAACTATTAGCCGCGGTTTATACATTGATTTTGAAAAATTTCTTCAGTTATGAGGTGAATACACGGGGGCAGTTAATATGGTATTAATATGGTTTTGTTGTTTTAACTTTTAACATAAAACACTGTCCTGCGGTTTATGCACAATGTGGCTAATACACGGGAAATTACTGTAACAGTTTCAGTTGTTTAGTCGTGGAAATGTCAGTAGTGAAGGTTGCTTGCTGTCAGCGCGTGACGTGCTGCGTTGCACTGATCAGTCAGCTGAGCTGGGTAGTGCCCTCCTGTGCTGCTTCTGCTGTGTCAGTGTGCTGTGCTGCTTCTGCTGTGTCAGTGTGCTGTGCTGTGCTGCTTCTGCTGTGTCAGTGTGCTGTGCTGCTTCTGCTGTGTCAGTGTGCTGTGCTGTGCTGCTTCTGCTGTGTCAGTGTGCTGTGCTGCTTCTGCTGTGCCAGTGTGCTGTGCTGCTTCTGCTGTGTCAGTGTGCTGTGCTGTGCTGTGCTGCTTCTGCTGTGTCAGTGTGCTGTGCTGCTTCTGCTGTGTCAGTGTGCTGTGCTGTGCTGCTTCTGCTGTGTCAGTGTGCTGTGCTGTGCTGCTTCTGCTGTGTCAGTGTGCTGTGCTGCTTCTGCTGTGTCAGTGTGCTGTGCTGTGCTGCTTCTGCTGTGTCAGTGTGCTGTGCTGCTTCTGCTGTGTCAGTGTGCTGTGCTGTGCTGCTTCTGCTGTGTCAGTGTGCTGTGCTGCTTCTGCTGTGTCAGTGTGCTGTGCTGTGCTGCTTCTGCTGTGTCAGTGTGCTGTGCTGCTTCTGCTGTGTCAGTGTGCTGTGCTGTGCTGCTTCTGCTGTGTCAGTGTGCTGTGCTGTGCTGCTTCTGCTGTGTCAGTGTGCTGTGCTGCTTCTGCTGTGTCAGTGTGCTGTGCTGTGCTGCTTCTGCTGTGTCAGTGTGCTGTGCTGCTTCTGCTGTGTCAGTGTGCTGTGCTGTGCTGTGCTGTGCTGCTTCTGCTGTGTCAGTGTGCTGTGCTGTGCTGTGCTGCTTCTGCTGTGTCAGAGTGCTGTGCTGTGCTGTGCTGCTTCTGCTGTGACTCCAGCTCTATAAATACTCCTCTGTCCCACAAGGCGGCCCACTGAGGACAAGAGCAGCCATTTATAGCTCTCAGGAGACTGTGTTAGTTTAGCGTTCACGGCAGGGTCTTAGCCCGATGGGAGTGTGTTGGGCTTACGTGTGCCTCTGGACTGGAGGAGGGGAAAGAAATCAAGGTGATTGAAGAAGGTGTGACAGTCACTTGAAGGAAGACCTTGTATTGCATTAGACTCCCTTTGGTATGTCTGTCAGATGTCCACAGAGGACTTCAGTAAATTTAAGCTTCCAGTGCCTTTGAATGGGCTTGGCCGGGGATTGTTATGCTACAATCTATTTATCTATTTAATCTAGTAACATTTTTATTTTGTCATTTAGAGCTTTTTCCAACTGTTTTGGAACACCCTGGTTTGTTGGCCTAGCCTAGCCTAAGCGAATTGTTGTGTTTCATTAGTTTAGTAAGTAACAGCTTATTAAGCCAGTGAGTGTTTCAGAGTTGGGTGTTCATGTTGGTGATTGGAAGTGATGTGAGTGTCAAATGAATTCGGCCACCACCACAGCTAGTCCTAATGTGGGATGCTGCTCCAGTGGGTGTGGCTCTTCCCCAAACTGATGAATGTCAGTGAAACTATGGGAAAGCCAAAGCTGTAGGGTCCTGTGATCAAAATTGGATGTGGATTTAATGTGTTGCCCTCACATTGTAGCATAATATAGCCTACTACTGAGGTCCGAAAAGCCAAAAAAAAATGTTCCACGTGAGAGCAACCCACCCTACCTCAGTAGCTGTCCCACTGGCCCCTGTCCAGTGCTGCTCCGCGTGTTGGCCAGCATCAGTGATAGCACCCTGATAAGACCCAGGATTACGCAATGAAGCCAGAGCGGCCATGGTGACATGAGAGCCCTGCATGCCCTGAGGGAACACTCAACAGGCCGTCGCCACCTGTGACCTAGCTGACCTGACTTTGGAGCAGGCTTCAAAATAAGAGACCCCAAACGCTTTGGCTGTGTATGATCAGTGGCCTATTGTTTGAATGCTCTCTGAAATCTACTTCGCACATGGATGTTGTCGGGGGTGTGTGTGTGTGTGTGTGTGTGTGTGTGTGGGGGGGTGCTTTTTGAGCACTTGGGGCACTGGTCAGCTCGCTGGGATGGACTCAGCCTGCCCTCTGGGTTGTGTAGGGAATGAGTCCATATATCATCACATGTTAAACTGGGAGGAGGGCCCATATGGTCACCTCCTTTGCCTTTAAGATGACTCTGTGCTGCTAAATGGTTCAGTAGGATCATGAAAAAGAGCCGTGCAGATCTCGTTTTAGCATAGCCATACCCCAACCAAGTTGAAACATGAATCCCTTTTGAGTAAGACTGTCTTGCAGGAGCCTGTACGCACACACACACACACACACACACACACACACACACACACACACACACACACACACACACACATATATAGAGAAGTAACAGTATGAAAATTTAACATGGCGATTACTGTAACCAAAATTATCACGGTTGTCGATATTATCACAGTATTTTTCAAATGTTCTGAAAATGAAAAACAGAATAGCATAGTGTCTTGTCATGAAAGTGGTGTGGCTCCTTTAAGAGCAAAAGGCTCCCTTTCTGTTACTCTGTGCATGTTAGTGCAGAGGGAGAGAGAAAATGCATACGCAAAACTAATAGGAGTTAGATGGGCTGCCGACTGAGGTAAAGTTAGTGAATTGGTGGTCACTAAATAAAGCTGCAACTCTTTTGATTGTAGCTGTATCTTGTGCGTGCCTGCCCTACTAGCCTAACATAAGGGAAAGCTCGGACAGTTTAAACACTTTTTTAATTAAATATAATTTACAAATTGATTGTGCCACACTGAAAGTTAATATTTTGTCACTAGCAGCTATCCTCTGTCAAATACAGTTGCATTTTCAGCTGTATACAAATCCGTTCAGTAATTTGTTGTCAAGTTGTTGTTAGCTGTAGCCTGTAGCCTAGTAGATTTCAGGAGTGTTTATCACAACACACTTCCAAGATGCAGTAGGCAGCTGTGCATATATATCAAAAGAGCGGTAAAAAAGTTAAAACGCTCAAAAGTGTTATGGCACTTATCCTACCCCTATTTGATAGATTCAATGGAGAACCATTCCTGTGAGAGTAGGCCTGCACAATGCACTGCAGGTCCACAAGGCTAGGGTTATTTGTGTTTGCAATCATCCGGAAATAGGCTATGCGTAGCACTGGCACCTGATTTCAAACTACGCCTTTGTGCCTACTTTGGGGGACTCGGATGATGCTGGAAAGAATTCCACACACATTTTTGCGCCGCGGTAATCCACTGCTGTAATTATGATAATTAAAATCAAAAAGGTAATTGTTATTGTGAAGAAGTTTATCGTGGTTTACCGTTACATCCATACACATACACACAGACACACACACAGTTTTGTCAGCACAGTAAGGTAGAGTTTATACAATTTCATCTCACCTCTTTTACACGGCTGGACACACACACACACACATACACACAGCGTCCATCATTAGGGAAGCCATTGAGCTTGGGCAATGGTGCAGGGCGGCAGTGTTCTGTCTGTCATCGCTGGATGTTAATTTGGAGGTTCAACACGTTGCTCAGGGCTCTGCGCTGGTAGCCCACAGCTCGGGGCCTTGTGTTGTGGAGGGTGGCTCTGCTGCTTGTGCAGAACTCTGAACGCACTGTTTGAGAGTGATCTGTCAGAAGCAGTTCTGAGCAGGCTTTGCGCTTCTCGTCCAAGCGTAGAGGATCAAAATGTTCCAGGACTCAAACCAAAACACAAGTTATGTTTGGGCTCGCACACTCCTTTTCTCTCTCTCTCTCGCTCACAGTCTTCGTTGCTCTCTCTTTTTCGTTGTCTCTCTCCCCCCCCTCTCTCTCCCTCCCTTTTCACTACTCTCCACTGTGTTTTTCCCCCTCTGTCTCTCTTGCTCTCTCTCTCCCCCTCTCTCTTTTCTCTACTCTCCTCTGTGTTTCCCTCCTCTGTCCCTCTTGCTCTCTCTCCCTCCCTCCCTCTCTCTCTCCCTCCCTTTCCCTTTTCACTACACTCCTCCGTGCCCCCCCCCATCTCTGTTGCCCTCCGTCTCTCTTTCTTAGAGATAAGCTTAGACAAGTGGAGGACTGAAATAGCTGCATGCTATCTTAAGTGAAGTCAGCGTTGACTTTTTTCTTTCTTTTTTTTCCCCTCCTCTCTTGCCGTCTGCAGTCTGTGTACTGAACAAAATGACAGTGAAGAGTTCATGCAGACGACTGTTCTCTTTCGCATTTGCTTTTTATGCTGAAGACTGTCTTATAGTATGGTCTGAAGTGAAATGTTATGCAAGAACGAGTGTGAGTGACACTGAGTCTGACATTTTACCTGATCCATATTAATGGGATTTTTATAATAATGGAATATAGTTTTACACGTCGTCCATCGCTTCATAGTAGTAAAAAAAATGGTAGTGTTGCATAAGAGTGTTTTATGCATAATGTGCTATCATTTCAGAGTGAATCAGGCGGTGTTGTCATTCATTACTAGGGCTGGGATAAACGATTATTTTTTAAACGATTAATCTAGCGATTATTTTTTCGATGCATCGATTAATCTAACGATTCATTTTTTCAGTCCGATTCGATTATCGATTATCTCCCCATTAATTCACTAATAGCAACTTATACATACATATCTGAATGAAAAAACATGAATTCTTTAACATTGCAATATATGTTTATTGCTCTTAAAATTCCAAAATAAAAGACTGAAGTGCAAGTAACTACAAGTGCAAAGTAATGCATTCTTAGTCAGAGGTAGCATTCAATAAAGTTCAGTAGGCTAGTGTATGTCTAATTGAGTGCCTGTCATTTTAAGACGTTCGTGTGGGAATCCTTGCAATTAACATTAACACAGTTAAAAGGATGCTGATGTGTGGATGCAATTCATAACGTAGTTTGTTCAAATAACAGTTCGTACTTCTCCTTTGGACAAGCACTTTTGAGTCTTGGAAAAAACTTTTCCATTTCCATCGGGATTTTGCAAACTGAGTCAATAAAATGAGCCCTGCATGAGTAATACAAGCAGCTGCAAGTAAGCATGCTAAACTTGACATCCAAACAGTATTCTAATGTTAGCTTTGAGATAGGGCTACTGCTTGATTGCATACTGTAACTTAACTTCGTTTAGTCTCCTCAATGTACTATGTTGTGATAAGACCTTAGAAGAGTTTACTTTAACTTTAATGCAGCGGTTTTGAACAAATTTGCGCAGCATGGTCACGATGCTAAGCGGATTTAGTAGCAATTTAGCCCACTGTGTTCTATGCAGTGCTTCTATGTGGCAACAACAATCCTTCAACAATCGTGAATACTTTGTTAAATGCACATGCAGAGGAGGAGCAGCGGGCTCGTTACGAGAGAGAGCGGGCGGGGCGAGGAAAGGCTGTGTGAGTAAAAAGTGCAGCTCAATGAAATTATTTTATCTTATCTTTAATTTAAATAGCAGGCCTACAACATAGAACATCGATGTGTGGTGGCCGGTTTTGATTTCGTGGTGCCCAGCCACAGATTAGTCAACGAATGGAAAACACTGAAGGTGTAAAATTAAAAATATTTAGCAGCACACGTTATGCTTGACGAATCGACGCTCATATTTTGCGTCGACGTATTTTTTGCGTCGACGTCATTGATTACGTCGACGCGTTGTCCCAGCCCTATTCATTACCATCTGCTCCATCTGCTCCTAGTTATTTAGGACCGCAGGTGTCACTGAAAAATTAATAAAAGATTTAATTTGCCATTGTAAACGTGAAATTGTGTCTCCATACTAGTGACTTTCTCTGTTTTCTCATGATTATCTCAAAATTATGAATGTGTGTGTGTGTGTGGCTTATCACAGTTCTATTTTGAGGAATTGAATATCATTCATTATGCAACTTAGATGGGAGTGTCTGATCATGGTCATGCATGAATCTATTCCAATTTTCCCTTGTGACTTCACTCACATCCTCCATCTCCAGTAGGATTCAGTGTTATCCATTTAGTGCTCTCCTCTGGGATAATACTATGGTGTGCCGTCTATATGTAGGCTGGTGTTGTTGCACTTTGCATAGTGTTTGTGTTGAAATGCACTGCTGGCTCTGACTATGGCTGCATCTGCACTGGCTGCATAGTGGACATTGAAGTGGGCAGTTGGCAGCATCTCGGTTCAAGAAGTGGTCTGGTAGTCAGGTTGGCACGGGAAAAGAGAGCAAACGGCCAGATCCCCCCCCCCCCCACACACACACACACACACACACACACACACACTCCCCACTCAAGTGTTCCCATGTGCCCCAGGGCAATCCACTCCATGTCCTGACACGCTAGTCTAGTTTTTGAATGTGAATAGACACACAAAACCTTGTCTTGCAAAGTCTTGCTTCCCTAAGAATTCCTAAAGAAGTCCCAGTGAGACACTCCTCGGTTGACTTTGATCATTTTCTTTGATGGTCATCACATCAGTGGTCATTTGTTTAGTTTGTGGCGGCGGTGCAGAGGGACTGATAGTGCTGTGCCTGTCTCTCTTGTCTCCCCCAGGTGCTGCTGGGAGTGGATGCGAGGCTGCCGAGGCTGAGGTCACACGGGACAGCGGGACAGCATGGCCTTAGCAGGGTGTCCTGACTTCTTCGTCCACCAGACCAACTATCAGGTAACTAAAGCGCGTGGATCCCCTACCATGGGCCGACCACAGCAGCAAGTGTCAAGTGCATCAGGTGTCACCTGGCAAGGCCTCCACAATGAACTACATTGTCATGCCACAACCTCTCAGATTAGTGGCAAATATGCACACACACACACACACACACACACACACACCCACACACACACCTCGGCCCATGCCCATGCCCATGCCCCATGCCCCATGCCTTACTCACACTGGAATTTCATTTAATTTCTGCCTGATCCCCTCTCTGCACTCGCAAATGCAAACACCTTCAGACAGTCAGATATTTGTGATTGGTCAGCTACAGTATGGTGGCCATAGCGACCTCTGGGGGGTTGTGGTATGTTCACATGCCTGAGCATCTCCATGGCGTTGCTATGGCGCTGCACAGCTGACATGTTGACATGTGAAGGGCTGGCAGTTGCTATTAATACGCACAGAGCACTCCGTCAGCCTGTTGACTGGCTGCTTTCTCTCATTCTGTCTCCGTGTTTTGTTTTGCTCTCTCTCTATCTCTCATTCTCTCTCTCTCTTTCTCATGTTTTCCCCCTGTATCTGTCTGTTCCTCTCTCCCTCTCCTCGTCTTTCTCTTTGTCCCTGTCCCTGTGTCTCTCATGCCCACACTCCTCCCACTACCCCCTTGGCTCTCTCACTCTCTCTTTCATGCCTGCTTACTCTCCCTTTCCCTCCCTCACTCTCCTCCTCCCCCTATATTCTTTCTCATTCCTACCCCTTCCTGTTTTTCCCTCCCTCTCTCTCTCCCCTCTCTCACTCTCTCTCTTACCCCCCTCTCTCCTCTCTCACCCCCTCTCCCCTCTCTCTCCTCTCTCTCTCCTTTCTCTCCCCTCTCTCACTCCCTCCCCACCAATTCTCCCCCCTCTCTCTCCCCCCCTCTCTCACTCTCTCTCTTACCCCCCCTCTCCCCTCTCTCACCCCCCCTCGCTCTCCCCTCTCTCTCTTCTCTCTCTCTTTCCTCTCTCTCTGCTCTCATCACCCCTCTCTCCCCTCTTTTTTCTCCTCTCGCTCTCCTCTCTCTCTCTCCTTTCTCTCCCCTCTCTCATCCCCCCTCTCTCCACTCTCTCTGCTCTCTCATCATCTCCTCTCTCTCTCCCCTCTCTCACCCCCCCTCGCTCTCCCCTCTCTCTCTTCTCTCTCTCTTTCCTCTCTCTCTGCTCTCATCACCCCTCTCTCCCCTCTTTTTTCTCCTCTCGCTCTCCTCTCTCTCTCTCCTTTCTCTCCCCTCTCTCATCCCCCCTCTCTCCACTCTCTCTGCTCTCTCATCATCTCCTCTCTCTCTCCCCTCTCTCTCTCTCCTTTCTCTCCCCTCTCATCCCCCCTCTCTCCACTCTCTCTCCTCTCTCTCTGCTCTCTCATCATCTCCTCTCTCTCTCCCCTCTCTCTCTCTCTCCTCTCTCTTTCCCCTCTCTCATCCCCCTCTCTCTGCTCTCTCCCCTCTCTCTCCCCTCTGTCTTCTCTCTCTCCCCTCTCTCTTCTCTCTCCCCCCTCTCTCTTCTCTCTCCCCTCTCTCCCTCCTCTGTGTGTGCCACTCCCACAGGCTTAACAGAGCCGGTGCCTTTGTTAAAACTATCTTTGGCCACAAGGCTGAGGATTGAGCTCAATTATTATCAGTTAATTGGTGATCTTGAGTCTTTCAATGGAACATTGGGGGTTGAGGGTTGTTTTTGTGCACTGGATGAGGAAGGGAAATTATTGTTCAAGTTCTGAACTCAAGGGTGACATACCTAGTTTGGTCTGTGTGTCTGGTTGCTTGTTTGGTTGTTTTCCTTTTTTCCTTTGCTTTCTTTTTAATTTTTGCATAATTTATTTTTTGTTTTTTGTTTTTTTGGGTTATTGGTTTATTTGTTTGGGTTTCTTGTATGTGGGTGTTGGGGGTGTGATGGGGGGTGGGGTGAGGTTTTTCATATGGGCTGGTTTTATGGCAACTTGGTTTCTTTTTGAATGTCAATAAAGGAACCTTTAAAAGTCAAAAAAGTCTCTCTCCTCACTCTCCCCTCTCTTACCCCCGCTCTCTCCCCTCACTCTCTCACTTTTTGATTGCACCACATTCTGCTCACTATGGGATGTCTCCAGAAAACCAGAAGTCGTTCTCAAGGCAGCTCTTTTACAGGAACAAAGTTATATTGTGATCTGACGTGTGATTGGGGAGATGACTAACTTTGGGTGATGTCTAAGTGTACTTTGTTGGTGTGTCTGTGTGTGTCTGTGTGTGTCTGTGTGTGTGTGTGTGTATGCCAGCCAACTTCACATTTTGGAGGAAGAGTGGCTCCTCTGAGGAAATTCCACCACTTACTGGATTAACAAACCACTTGTTGCTTCTGTCATTATTGGCGCCCTCTCTTATGCGCACACACACACACACACACACACACACACACACACACACACACACACACACACACAGAGTTCCACGTCTGTGTGTACACACTGGGCTGCTGCTGCAGTAACACTGCCTGAGAGGCGGTGGTGTGTGTGTGTGCGTGTATGTGTGTGTGTTTTACGTCGTTGATGTTATTGTTGTTGTTTATGGTGGCTGATTGAACATGTCGTGGCTTTTGTGTACATAAATAAGCCTGAGTGAGTGCTGACCTGGTTCTGTGCGGTTGTATAACTCAGCTGGAGGTTTTCTGGGAGGTTTGGGGCGAGTGCCAGAGTCTCCCTTTAGGGCCAGTAGGCTGGACGGCTGCCCGATCCCACTGTTAACCCGGCCCACCACAGCACACAAACCCTACTGGATCTACCCCGAGCACACAGACCCTACCGCTGTCGCACAGTGGACATATGTTCTCTCGTGTACATATGCTGTATGTAGGAGCTCGCGCTCAAACAACATGCTGAAACTACAGATGTAGGCTGTCTGCTAAATTGTAAGTAGTAGGGCTGTATACATAGGATTTAAATAGTATGTTAGCTATGCCGCAGCAACACACTTGTGTATGTGCAAACCCTGCATGAGCACGAGTTAGAAAAACACACAAAGTTATGGAATTCTTTATACGAGCTAATTGGTTCATTGAACTAGCGAAAGTCGGTTAAAGGCGATGGCACCATATAAATTCAACATTGCTGAAAAGAGGCAGGGGCAAGCGAGGCATCGAAATCATTCCCATCATCTCCACTGGCACGAGGGCAGGACTCTCCTCGTCTGGCAGCACAAGCTGTCTCTTACTGGTGAGCGTTCGCATTAGGGGCCCGGAGCCGCCACTGGAAAAGGGATTAATGCAGAGAGGTAAGAGGTGAGGAAGAAGTCAGCGAGCTGCAAACACGAGCGCACAGTCATTTGTTTGGCACTCGGCGAGCATCTGCTCGGATTCCCAGAATTCTGTTCCGCGGAATTCTTAAGTCACTCTGGCTGCTTGGATGGCGCGGCGCTGCACCCCCCCCCCCCCCCCACCCCCACCCCCGACTTGTGTGGTGTGATGGCGAGTTCACCGGGTGCCAGATATTATTGTCTTGGAAGGGAGATGCTGCTGCACTGTCAGGAGTGAGCGGAGAAAGTAGGGGGAGCAGAAAAGGAGGTGAGGAGAGGAGAGAAGAAGATGAAGAAGGTGAGGTGGGGAGAGGAGAAGATGAAGAAGGTTAGGTGGGGAGAGGAGAGGAGAAGATGAAGGAGGTGGGCAGAGGAGAGGAGAAGATGAAGAAGGTTAGGTGGGGAGAGGAGAGGAGAAGATGAAGGAGGTGGGGAGAGGAGAGGAGAAGATGAAGACGTTGAGGAGAGGTGAAGATGAAGGAGATGCGAGGATGAGCTTTTTCAAGGAGGCAGAAAGAGGATGTGAACATTAGAGGGGAGTAGCAGAGAAGTTCAGCTTCAGAGGAGTGCCTGGGAGTTTTAATAGATGACCAGAGAGGGAAGGTAGAGGGAAGGAATGTAGATGTTTAAGGCTGATGCACGTGAGGGGAGGTGAGGAGAGGAGAAGGGGTGCAGGTGTGAGCAAGCACTAGGAGGGAGGAATCAGCTTTCTGTCTTTCACTGTTGCGCGCACGTCCGTGTGTGTGTGTGTGTGTGTGTGTGTCCGTCCGTATATGTTTTTTTAGTCTCTGTTCCCAAGTAATATGTATGCATGCATGTGTGTATGGTTAAGCTAATCCAGTGTCTAGTCTCTGATCTTGACATGTCAGAATAAATCAGGCCTCTGCCAGTCTGTGTATCGTGTAAAAAAAAAAAAAAGTACACACACCTTTTATAGATGACCCTTACCTGTGTGTGTGTGTGTGTGTGTGTGTGTGTGGAGGGGGGTTGTAGGTGTGAGTGTTTCGTTATGCACATGTGTCTGTGAGTCTGTGGAAACGGCAGAGGTAATTTATAGTGTTGGGTCAGAGGTGGGCTGGCCACTAACTTGCGTTCCTAATTGTTCTTTGTCGTGAGCGTAGACGACATGATGCAGCCTTCTAGGAACTGGCCCTCCTAACTGACAGGGAGGATCAGCTGGAGGCTTAAGGTTTACATAACGACCCCTGAATCTGGAATGCATCCAAAGAGTGTGAGCCTACACACACACACACACACACACACACACACACACACACGCACACGCACACACACACACACACACAGCATGACACATGCACTTAGACACGTACACCTCACAGAGAACTGTGGAGAAATATAACTACCAGCATACATTGTAAATGGTCACCCACTTCCAAACACATACATTATGATACGCCCTCATGCAATTCTATGAAGCGTCCTAATCACAAATCCACTCTAGCAAGTGTGCTGCTGCTGTATTTCATATACCAGAGGATAGTGGGTGGGTTTGCAGACAGTTATAGCTGTGTTGTTTTTAGATAGATAGATAGATAGATAGATAGATAGATACTTTATTGATCCCCAGGGGAAATTCAAGATGAACTACAATGAATAAGGAATAAAGCGAGAGCTCTCTCTCTCTCTCTCTCTCTCTCTCTCTCTCTCTCTCTCTCTCTCTCTCTCTCTCTCTCTCTCTCTCTGTCTCTGTCTCTGTCTCTGTCTCTGTCTCTCGCTCTCTGGTGTATGGGTAAGGAGTAAAGGGAGAGACCTCTCTGTGTGTGTGTGTGTGTGTGTGTGCGTGCGTGTGTGGGTAAGGGTAAGGAATAAAGTGAGAGCAGTAGGGCAGTAGTGTGTGTATGTCATGAGGGCTTTGCAGCGGGTTGTGCTGTGTAAGCCATTAGAGCTGCCTCTTCTCAGAGCTGTAAATTTCATTCGGCCAGTTTTATAGATGTTTTCAGAGAGGACAGAGCGGGTGGGGTGGGGGGGGGGGCGAGAGACCTCTCCAGTTCCTGGAAACCTCACTTCCGTGTTCTCGCCTTTCGTAGAAAACTGGAAATTGAAAATGTGTTTTTTTTTTTTTTTTTTTTTTTCTTTCCCCATCTCTGTGTGTAATTTCTTTTTTCTTTCTCTCTCTCTCTCCCCTTCACTCTCTCTGTCTCTGCATGTAGTGCTGCAGGCCTGTCAGAGCTGCTTTAAATTAGGCCACATTTCTTAAGAGTGTAGTGTTTTAGTTTGACTGACTGACTTAATGTAGGTGTGTGGTGTGTGTGCGCGGTGTGTGTGTGTGCGTGTGTGTGCGTGTGTGTGTGTGTGTGTGTGTGTGTGTACACAGGGATGATAGATTTGTCACTGCGTTGCTGTCAGGCTGTGTGGCGCGCCTGAAGCGGAGTGTGTGTGTGTGTGTCCGTGAGCAGATTAGGAGCTAATCTGGTTTGGGAGAGGCCATGTTGACACGTGGCCGTGTGTCTGCAGCAGTGCCCTGCCGCTAATCTACACGTTAAAATTGAGCCGGGGTCAGTGGGGAGGAGGTCAGGGGCCAGCACTTGTTTCTGTACACACTTGGACACACAGACACACACACCACACACATACACACACACACCACACACATACACACACTGACACACACACACACACACACACACACACACACTGACACACACACACACACATACACACACTGACACACACACACACACACACACACACACACACACAAACAAACTGGTACATACTCCTAGACACACACAAGCACACATGCACACACTGGCACACACACGCATAATCTCAATTTGTTTTGGTGTCAAGGTATGTGACAGGTGCTGGTGGTGGTGGTAGGTAGACAAAAGATTAATTCAGAGAGTGCAGTTAGATGCTGGTTAAAGCAGATGAGCTCGCTTCATAAACATTGGTGCCAGAAAGGACATTTCTTGGTGCAGTGTGTGATGTGTCAGTGCTGTCTTCATAAAGACTGATACTTTTTGGTAATATCTGAGCCATCCTCAAGAGATCCGTTATGTTAGCTATACTCAAGTTCAAGTTACTTTATTTGTACCCAGAGGTAGATTTTGTTTGCAGTATAGAGTCCTCATACACACAGTTGAATGGTTTGGTATCAAAGAGCCTGAAGTCAGTTTGTGATCACACCATTTATTTGGTATCTGGTATTAAGGAATTTGAAGAAACTCTGCGAGCTGAAGTAACAAAAATGTAGCAGACGACCCAAGAAGCTGTCAGCGTCTGATAAGCTGCACTGAAAGGTCACTTCCTTAAGGGACTGGGGGAAATCCAGCACCGTACTGGCGCAGCATCTGGCCCAGTCCTCTGACCTGCGCGTGAGGAGCTCTGTACCAATTGCCTACGCTGGGTGTGTTGCGGAAAGTCGTCATGTGGAGACAACTGCAGAAGGTGAACATTATTTAATCTCCCAGGTGCAAGCGGAATCCAAATCCTAATTCTTTTGGCTTAGTAAATCCTGAAAAAGAAGAGGCGAAGAAAACGCTTCCTCTTGGGTGTATCCTCCTGTGAGGAGCAGTGGTGACTGACTCAGTGGTGACTTGGGGGCGGTTCGTCAGCCGAGTCTGGTTTATAGGATGATGAGTGCGCAGATTACATCAAGCCCTGGTGATGAAACGTGGTGTATCTTGGGGAGAATCTTCAAACGGTGAAGATTCTACACGTACACTTCAAACACATACTGATACACACAAGCACTCTCTAAACCAAACACACACAACACACCCTCCAAACACTATCTCTCTCTCTCTCTCTCACACACACACACACACACACACACACACACACACACACACACACACACACACACACGTGTGTACACTCCAAGCACATACTGCAAGTCCACACAAACACACTCCAAACCAAACACACACAACACACCCTCCAAACATACACACACACACACACACACACACAGCAAACACAATTATGTCTGAGTCCTACTTGGAGCGGAAGTCTCCAGATGGAACACTTACAGCATTAGGCCGGCCACCTCGGAGCCCCGACCTTAACGTAACTGAAGCTGTGTGTGACTGCTTGGACAGGGGGGAAGAGAACACAAAAAGCAGCCCAAAAGTCAAAAGAAGAGTTATGGCGAATCTTACATGAAGCCGGGAAGAATGTACCACAGAACACAGCAGTGCACCAAACCGCCTCAGTTCTACATTCTAAGAAACGCCACATGAAGTGCTGTGTGAAACACACACATTCTTCTAGCTTTTTATTGTATCCCCACCCCCACCCCCTGTATTTCTATTCACCTAAATGTGTTTTTTGTCAAGTATAAATATAGATGTGCCAGTGAATATAAATAAATATAATGCCACTGATCTGCAACACAGCTATAAATGCTGCACAGTTCTCCTGTGTGGCTTAAAGCAACACCAAAGAACTTTTCCTCTGTCGCACGCACTATTTGTTTATCCAGCACCAGCTTTGCAAATAACAATGTCCACAGACAAGGTAGAATATGTTGCATGATTTTATGAAAGTACGATGTATTGCGACATCAGATGCAAGTCAAATTTGTAGTTTCTTATGTCTCATTCCATCGAACTACAGATCCGCTACCCGATCCGGCAAACTTACATAGTGCGGTTATAGCCGATAGAGGGCCGCGAAGCGAATGCAGAAAGTGCCGTTCACCCTGTTACGAGTTGATGAACCACTGAAACGATTTTGGAAACATTATTTTAAGGTACAAAAAACTCTTTGGTGTTGCTTTAAGACTTTTTCAAAAGCACTTTTTCTCGCATTGTCATCTTCCATATTCATATGTGTGTTTCTTGTGTAAGTATATTTCCTTCTGTGCATGCTTACATTTCTGTGCTGTGTTGTGTATATGTGCGCACTGATATACTGTATTTCTATGCTGTGTTTATGTATCTGTGTGTGTATTTGTTAGGCATGTTACCAGAGGTTGGTAGAGCTTTGTTGAGGAGATGCACACAACCAGTCAAAGGTTTAGAAACACTTTCAGACTAGTTTTACGTTGAAGAAAAAAAAGCTGAAAACTCAAAACATTTAAATGACAAACGTGGGGTTATGTAGTAAACAAAAAAAAGTGTACACAAAGCTAAATATTTTATAGTTTAGGCTCTTCCAAGCAGCCGTGTTGACCTAATTTTTACACTCTTGCCATTCTCTCAACCACTTCAAGTTTGACACTGGGAATGGTTTGCCAACAGTCCTGAAGGAGTTCCCATAGATGTTGAGCACATGTTGGCTTTGTTTGTGTTTCGTTCAGGAGGAACAAGGCTGTTTGTGTGCATGTGTGAGATCTGAACGTTTACTAAACTGTATTTTTGTCTGCTCTTTCTGTCTGTCTCCTCCTCGCTCTGTCATTCTCTCTTTTTCTCTCTCTCTCTCTCTCTCTCTCTCTATCTCTCTCTTTAGGATAAGGTGGACCGCTCAGGCTCTCACCAACCTTCCAACCTCATTGGCTCCGGATTCCAACAGTCTTCCAATCGGAACTCACCCAGCCATCAGGGTAGGTACCCTAGGAACCTACCCTCCAGCCTAGGCCGAACACACACACACACACACACACACACACACACACACACACACACACACACACACCACACACATATACACACCACACACACGCACACATACACACACACCACACACACCACACACACACATACACACACACACACACCATCTCCTCAGACCAAGCACAGCGCCTAAGGCCCAGCTCTGCCGCTCCTCACAGAGCCGGGGATAGCGGTGGGCCTAGCTAAGCTGACCCCACCTCTCCTTCCTGTTCTTAGAATGGGTGCTCCCAAAGCAGGCGGCCGGCTTCCTGTTCTTAGAATGGGTGCTCCCAAAGCCGGCGGCCGGCTTCCAGAAGGCCTTTCCTGGCGGCTCTGAGAAGGCTCGAGCAGTTTCATGTGAAGAGTAAAGATTGTAAATGATGTAATACAACCCCCACCTACACACACACACACACACACCTCCTGCTCTCTCCCGTTGGCCCCTCTTGTTGGCTGATGCTGGTATGACCTCCGTCTCTAGGTTGTCTCCTGCACACTGGCATGCACTGTTAAGTCTGTGATCAGATATGCAGACGATATGAGGTGAAAGACAACACCAAGGCAGATGGGGAATCTGGAGCCTCTGACTGCAGCTTTCTTTTGCTTTTGGCATCAGTCATTATTTAGGGTGCACTGGGTGTCTTGAGGACCTGTGTGTGTGTGTGTGTGTGTGTGTGTGTGTGTGTGTGTGTGTGTGTGTGTGTGTGTGTGTGTGTGTGTGTGTGTGTGTGTGTGTGTGTGTGTGTGTGTGTGTATGTGTGTGTGTAGAAAGAGACTGTGTGTGGGGAGGGGGGGGGGGGTTCTCTGTGTTTAAGTTTTCCTCTGAGATTGTGATGATTGATGTGGATGTATATGCCTATGTGTATTTATGTGACCACGTGTGCCTACGGGGATAGTGGGAGTGAAAGTGAATCTGTTCACTTGTTTTCATGTTTGTCTCTCTAGTTAGAGATGTTGTTGTGAAGTGTGTTTGTGTTGTAGTGTATGGGTTCTAACAGGTCACTGAGTGCAGAGGCTGCTGCTCCTCCCCTGAGTCACATATACTCCGCTATACATACCGAGCACCGCTTTCCCAGAATCCTCTGTTTTTTATGGGTGAATGGCGGCTCGGGCTGGCTGTGTGTCTGCGCTCCAGATGCTGAGGTCACACACACACACACACACACAAACTAATACACACACACACACACACACACACACACACACACACACACACTAATACACGTCTGCCTCAGCGCTTTCCTCTTTCTCCAGCGCAGCACGATTTCCGAGAAAGCCCAGAGTTGGAGTTCCAAGCGGAACACCGTCTGGAATGCTGTAAATCTTGGAATTGGGTTTGTTCCGACAGTGGAACTCCATATGCATCATCCAGCACATGGCCTAGCAGCATGAGCAGGCCAACACACTGGCACTCACTGGCTTTATGGGACGCCAAAGCACACACACACACACACACACACACACACACACACACACACACACACTTGCATGCACACACACACACACGCGCACGCATGCAGACTGTCTCGCCCACTCTCTCTCCCCCTCTCTCCTTACACACACATTGTTGTGCTTTGCTTACTCTAAGACACTAAATTAAAGATTTCTGCAGCTGTTGGTCGAACTCGCTAAGTCATTGCCCCAGTAAGACATCACTGATTGACTGCCGCAGCGATGATGCCTGCTGGTCTTGTGACGCTGTTCCTGATTGGTCGCTGTTGTAGCTGGTTGCTCTTGGCCCGATGGAGTTGTTGCTGACTCTGTTGGCACCCGTGCAGGATTGTGACATTTGATAAGACAGCTGTGGTTGTTTGCTTGAGTGTGTGGGTGGTGTGGACCGCCCCAGCGAGCCTCAGTAAGTGTGGCTGCCTGTAGATTCCCTGCTGATGTCTCTGATTAGGTGTCAGCAAGCGGGGTGTGAGTGTTTGTCAGGACAGGTAGTTTAGCTGCGGGGTTTCGGTGTGTGTGTGTATCTGTATGTGTGATTGTGTTTTTGTGTGATTGTGTTTTTGTGTGTGTGTGTGAGAGAGAGAGAGAGAGAGAGAGAGAGAGAGAGAGAGAGAGAGAGAGAGAGAGAGAGAGAGAGAGAGAGAGAGAGAGAGAGAGAGAGAGAGAGAGAGAGAGAGAGAGAGAGAGAGAGAGAGAGAGAGAGAGAGTGAGAGTGAGAGTGAGAGTGAGAGTGAGAGTGAGAGTGAGAGTGAGAGTGAGAGTGAGAGTGAGAGTGAGAGTGAGAGTGAGAGTGAGAGTGAGAGTGAGAGTGAGAGTGAGAGTGTGTGTGTGTCTCCTGAGGCAGAAATTTATCAAGATCATTTATCTTTGTTGAACTGTGTGTTGACAGCTCTGGGCCAATATACCTGCGCCCACGTGACGGGCCACAGTCAAATCTGCACACAAGCACAGCTGTCATGCCTGTTCAACCCTCATGAACACGGTTCATGAGGGTTTGCTCGTCATGTTTGTGTTCGACTGTTGGGTGCAGCAGTGTCTAGTAGCTATTGCTCAACTCGCAACAGCTGATCATGTCCCGCCATGTGTTCCTATAACCGCAACAATACATAACTCATGAAGCAACACATTCATTCTTTGTTGTGCGAAAAGTAAGCACTGGGTGGTGATGAGAGAGAAGGGGCCTAAGGGTCTGTTCATAGTCTACGCAAGCTATGTGGACACCGCTGACACACAAGGCTCACGCAAGTATTGAGGAGCCCACTCGTAGTCTGTGCAAGCTACGCAGACACTGCGCTCACTTGACATGGCACTTGCACTTGCGTTTTTTTTTTGTTTTTTTTTCATACATGAACACATTTTGCCATTTTTGCCCATGTTACCTATTTATTCCCATGGCAGCCTCAGGAAATGGAAACGTGACATCAAACCCTTTTTGTGTAGCTCGATGTGTCTGTGTTTTCTAGCTTGTGTAGACCATGAATCAGCCTTAAACTTTGCATTAAATCAATGCAGACTGCATGGAGTGTGATTGTTCAATTCGCCCCTTGTGTTGATAGCCTCAGCAGCCTACTCTGGGTAGTGAAAGTAATTGTGGTGAATAATTACTTAATATTAATCTTAGACTGGCGAACTTCAGGAAAAACTCAGGAATCAGGTTTATTCTGTTACAAGCAGAGAGAGTACAAAAAAAGGTCTATGGTCTATGTAGGCCTAGCCCAGGCCTGAAAGGCCTAGGTTGGCCTGTAGCCATCTCCTCCTCTCCTCAGTTCTCCATGTTCTAAGCTAGAAATCTAAATCTTACAATGCAAGTTAATCACTTTTGTATGAGTTAAACAAAGAGGAAAAATGGCGCCAAAACAATCCCACTTGGTTGGTTCTCCAGTTGGCATCAGACACACCTACTCACACCCACTTCACACCTATCTGAATAGCATGAGGAGAGATATCTTAAATATCAGAAATATCACTTATAGAATGTTCCAAACATTCTCACAATCACATCATTAAAATCCTTGTAATGAGACTATCAGAATGATACCAGACATGAATACATTTACATTTCATGATACATGGATACATTATATCAAGGTAGCATCCTTTGTCTTGTGTAAGTGATGGGCCTTAAACCAGCACATTAGCATTCCATTGGGGGAGGGGATGGGGTCTTTGTTTAAAACCAAGAAGGGTTACATTGCTAACTAAAAGTAGTCTTGAAGATAAATTATTATCCATTTTAACCATAAATTTATTGCTATCAGTAGTTAGCATTAGGCTAGTTCAAAATGTTAGCAAGCAAAGGCCAAACAAATTACATTTGTATTTAAACACAGCAGTCTATGGATTTTACAACTCCAATTTTCGCTGGTGAGCTACACAGCGCACATCTGAAAAGGTTCATGATGGCATAGTGGTAGTGGTGTACCGCATCGATTCAATGCTGAACCATACATCAGCCTGTAGAGGAAGGTGAGTGTTTCCCTAATGGGAATGTAAATAAACAATCATAGTATAAACTATATGAACATATGAGGATAAAGCATAAAGCAGTTTCTGTAACACCCTCTCAATTCTCTGTTTGACCAGCAGCAAATACACGTTTATGTTTGTAAGGGAGCTGAGTGCTTTCAAATAACCCAGTTACACGTGACTTGCTGGGCTGCGACTGGAAACAACCAAACAGCCCCAAATGCAGTTTGAAGATGAACTCTGCTGTCAGCACAGCAAAGCGGGGACATCTGGTTGCTTGAATAGGGATATGCCGCATAGTTTTCTGCTGCCGAACAGAGTCTTTATTTTGTGTGGTATTGGTAGTCTACGGATGGACCATGTGCAGGTTTTCTTTGCTGAGGTTCAGGCTGGGCTGTGTCGTTGGCCACTGCAGTCCAGATTGCTGAGGAGAAGGCGTCCGCTCTCACACTGGACAGAATATTCCAGAAGGAACTCCAGGAATGTAAACGCTCCCTACATGCCCTCTTCAGTGCCTCGCACTGTCCAGCTCTGGCTCTTTTTCCTCTGCCTCTCCGCTTCTTTTTTTCACATCCGTTTTTGTCCCCTGGCCTGGGGCGATCCACTTTTTGTTTTGGACTTCTTGGACATGTGATTAAAAAAATACTTCTTACTCCCTCCTTCTCTCTCTCTCTCTCATTCTCATTCTTTCTGTCTCAGACTCCATCTCTCGCTCTCGTAAGGCTTGTACTATTGCTAACCTGATCAACTCTTGCTAAACTGATACATTCAATCTGTCAAGTCAAATTCATAGTTTCTCTCAAGCCAAGCTCATTTTGTTACCATTAAGCCAAGCACACTTAGTTACTCTCTCAAGCCAAATACATTCTGGTATTTTCATGCCAAACTCCACTTAATCTCTCTGTCAGAAGCCAGAGTCACAGTTTCTTAGTCTGTTAGTCTCAGTCCAACCTCACATTTTTACTCTTAATCCAATCAAACTCTTTCTCTCACACTAAAAATCTCTGTCTCTCTCTAGCTTACTCCTTTTTTTTTACCAACCCCACACGGTTGTAGTTCTACATCAGCCAGTGTTACACATCCATGAAGCTCTCTGTGTGACACTAACCCCACTTTAATGTTCTCCTTACCCTGTACACTCCCTGGTACCAACCTGACGTATCATGTGAGGCTTACTGTGTCACTGCTGATGTTCTCAACTTCATCAACATCTACATAACAAGAGCCCCCCCCCCCCATTAGCAGAGGAATTATTAGTCCATCCACTGAACAAAATAAGTGCAACCTTAATCTGGCCCCAAACCAGTAATTCCTCAGCAGAATGCAGGATGTGACGTGCCTTAACGATGAAGTGCATGGTTGGACACTCCCTTTAAAAAAACATTTGCGATGAAGGAGAACTCGTTTTTGTGTATTTAGATGCGCAAATACTGTCATATGATGCTTTGAAAGTGAATGATGAATTGGGTAAAGTCTTACATGACTAAAAAACATAATTGGAAGCCGTTCAGTGTCCCCGTGTTCACCTGCTGAACTTGCGTAGCTCCTGACCTACTAAACTCTGGTGCCTAACTGCCTCTGTGACTAGCCCTCGTGACTGGCACCATGTTCACCCGCAGTAACTTGGAGACACCCAGACCTTCAGTGTAGACACCACACACACACACACACACACACACACACACACACACACACTAACACATACACAAATTGCAGCCTGTCACTGTGGTTACCATGAGGAAGGGGATATGAGGGTACGGGAGCGGTAGCCCCATGATTGCTCTTTATAGTTTTATAAGCCGATGTGGTGTGCATGTGTGATGAGTTTGATCTTTTTGTGTGTGTGTGTGTGTGTGGTTAGAATATGTGATGTGATCTAGGAAAACCCTTCACATGGTGCACTCAAAAATCCTGATTTTTTTTTGTTGCTCCGTTAAACCCTCTCTGGTGAAATTTCTCCAAGTTAAGATTCCGATACCATCCTAGTAACATTCTGGACACTGTCTCCTAGCAAAATCCAGGATACCATCCTCCCAAAATCTAGGATGGTATCAGAATCATACCGGTAAATTGGTAAAATTGCACCATGTGAAAGGTTTTCCCAGATCGTATCACAATATGTGATTCTATGTGTGCCCAAAATGTGAATTCAGCCATCTACCAGTTGTGGGAGAGAGCAAAATGTAGAAAATGGGTTGATTTTTAATGAAATCTGGTGCTTTTATGTAATGTCAAATTATTGTTCCAACATGCAGTGCCATGTTAGGGGAGTGTAGATGAGTACACACACACACACACACACACACACACACACACACACGCAAGTCTTGGGGCTTTGGAATGTAAGGAATGTGGTGTACGGAGGGGAAAGGGGTTTACCCTCTCTTCTCTCACTCACACAGACACACACACTCACTCACTACCTCACTCTCACTCTCTCCCTTTCTCTCTCTCTCACACACACACACAAACACACTACCTCACTCTCACTCTCCCTTTCTCTCTCTCACACACACACACACGTGATGTTTTTGTTTTGCCTTGTGTTCTCAGTAAAGTCTACAACAATCTACCAATGTTCTGGAGACACACACACACACACACACACACGCACACGCACACGCACACGCACACGCACACGCACACGCACACGCACACGCAGTTCTACGCATGCTCACAACAAGCTTGGCATGAAACCACAAGGATCCATTCAGCATATTCCATAGGGCCTGGCTCAGGATGAGGACAGGCACTTGCGGCCAGTGAAAGGCTGTAGTGTGGCAGTGAAAGGCCTGTCTGCTGCCCTCTAATGGTCAGTTTGCAGCTACAGTCTAATTTAGTTGGGGAAAAAGGGCTGCAGGGTATTTGGAGGTTCTTTCTCACAGACATGTTGTCTGTCTGTCTGTCTGTCTGTCTGTCTATCTCACTCACTGTCTGTGTCTCTTTCTCTCTCTCCGTGTTTGTCTTTCTCTCCCCTCACACTGTATTTCTCTTTTAATCTCCCTCCTCTTTTTTTCCTCTCTCTCTGCCCCCTCTTTTTGCCTGTGTCTTCCCCAGAGGTTCCAAGACTGATTGAGAGTCAGCCAAGACCTCTCACACACATTCCCACAGGATCAAACGGCAACAATAACAACAAACACACTAATGGCTAGCGTTGCGAAACCCTCATATTTGTTTTCTATGTCTGCGTCTGTGTGTGTGTTGATATGAGAGAGAGAGACACACACAGAGATGGAACTCTGACAGCAGTTGGTTGCATCACCCTAAAATAACTCTGTGTGACTGGCCAGAGGAATAGACAACAAGCGCATGCTTTGCCTGACCCCCCCACCCCCCATTACAAATCATTAGTGATTAATCACATTGGTGATTAGAATGGAAAGAAACTCTGTTCGTTGGGTTGAACTCAGGCTTGGAATTTCACCATTTTAGGGGCAAGGCCACTTGGCCTTCAGTTGGGCATATTCGATGGGGGGCACAAAGGCCATATGTCAGGGCACCAAGGCCAAAGTTAACTATACAGTAGTATGCTATAAAAATGATCAAAGTTGTATTCACTGCAGTAGACCTGCATCACTGTATGAAACATTACAAAAACATAAAACATGACATATTACATATAACTGTAAATCATTTGATCATCTAATATTTTCAGATATCTAGGCTATATTTAACATTTATTTTGTATTTGGCCTGTTATGAAATCATGTATTGAACAATTTAAGCACAGCTCAGCTTTAAGAAACTCAAATAGCTTAGATGCATGCTTAGCATTTTGTGATCATTAAGGCTACTTTCACAAACTCTTATAGTCAGCTGTCCTCTGATTTACCGATATCTAGGCGACATTTGTAATATTTATTTTGTATTTGGCCCGTTATGAAATAATGTGGAACAATTTAAACACAGTGTAAAACTTAAATCCCAAATTTGGAGACATCCATGTATGTTGAAATTTACTGCAAATTCAAAACGGGATTAGTCTGGAACGGCTAACTGTACAGGGGACTGCTTTACACCTTTCTGTTCGGTAAGGTCTGCTGTTTATTCTGATATATGGTTTGTCATATGTTAAACGAAGGGTTCGTAAAGTATTCCACCGAGATGAATGGGTAAGGAGATGGACGCAAAACCTTCAGTAGAATTTATGATTAAATTTGAATGATATTATTTACTTTTCTCGCGAACCGTTCACCACAGCAATTAGCTGAGAAAAAGCTCTTTCATGTGATACTTGTGATGTCTGTGTGATGAGTAGGCTACTTCGCGAGTAGTTCAACTGAGAAGAATGGGTTAATTTGGACGAACTTTCTTTCTTGCTGTCACTTTCTCCAGTGCGTAATTTGCGCTGTGAATGCTAAGATTATTTTGACAGGCCATAGGCTAAATATATATCGCTATTAGTAGGACGCAAAGCAGAATATTGAAAGAAGGGGGCACCAAGGCCACCGTGGCCTGTAAACCTCTGATTTTCAAAGGGGCTACGACGGCCATGGCCGCCGTGAAATTCCTACCCTGGTTGAACTTGTTGAATTGAATCAGTTGTGTCCACTATCCACCAATGCTGGATCAAGCTGGCATGGCTCTATCGAGTGGGAATGATGTTGGTTACTTATTTTAACATCTTTTAAATGCCTTGTATACTGTGTGGATATGTCCCCTTGAGAAAGAACTCCCTGTGAGCAACAGATGGAGGTTCAGCTTCCGTTAGAATTGTGCTCATTGGACGTTCACACTACATTTCCTTCAGGCTTCTGTTGCAAATGCAGAATCCTGCAGAATATCACATCATGGAGATAAAAAATCTATTGTGATTCATGTGATTTTTGTGTTGCCACTGGCATGTGAAGTTTGATTGATGGAACATGAATCTCTCTCTCTCTCTCTCTCTCTCTCTCTCTCTCTCTCTCTCTCTCTCTCTCTCTCTCTCTCTCTCTCTCTCTCTCTCTCTCTCTCTCTCTCTCTCTCTCTCTCTAGATGATGATGTGGACCTTGAGGCCCTGGTGAATGATATGAACTCCTCTTTTGAGAGTCTCTACTCCCACACGGACTCCTCCCCTCTCCTGCACAATGGCCACGCCCACATGCAGGGTCCCTATGGCAACCGTGGGCAGGCCATGCCCCCCCAGCGCCCTCCACCCCGTTCACCAGGACAGAGACTCCGCCGCTCACAACCCATACATGTGCACGCAGTCAGGTACAGACACAGACCCAGACACACACAGGATTCATATACTGTGCACATGAGGTTTTTAAACACATGCACAGGCCCTGGGTCGTTTATTAAAAAAAGGTAATGCGTTACAAGTTACTCGTTACTTCTTCAAATTGTAATGGAATTACTTTACTCGTTAGTCATTTTGGAAAGTAACTTGTTACTCGTTACTGTTACTTTACTTTTGAATTGTTCTTTAACCAGGGTCCTAGAATTAAGACATCCGGGATAAGTTACTGAGCTGCGCTCAATGAATCCAAAACACGATCGTACAGGCTTAATTGGTCGCACAACGAGCAAGCCAGGATGAGCAGACACGATTCATCAAGCCAGGTGAAACCTATCCTGGATAAGTGCGTGCTCACGGCTCCCTCAAATAGACCCCGCCACCAGTCACAGATTCACTGCTTCACCATGGCAACTAGAGCGGCTTCATTGCTTCTTCTACGGTGTGAAGTAGGTAGATAGCCTTCTCACAACAGCAACAAACAGCAACACCTCTGTTAAGGAGAATATTGCAACTAGTTCCGCGACCACCACGCGTGAAATGGTTAGGCACTCCCGTGACGTCACATTGTCGCATATGCAGGACGGGAATGGCGAGTATGTAAAAGTTATTTAATGATCACAAACGTTTAAATAATGACAGTGGGTCTATGTATATGTGATAACAATGTGTAGTGGGCAGTGGAAAATTTATTGGTTTCCGTTTGTGGTGACTGCTGACTGAGATAAGGGATGAGATTAAATAGATCCTGGAACTTAGCCTGGTCTGGAGCAGGCTAGCTCCACAGAATAAATCACCATGGTAACTTATACCATAACATATCCTGCTGCCCCCTATCCCGCGTTTGTGCAACTGGATCACGGATAAATTGAGCCAGGATAACCAAGATATCCCGGCTTAATCCCTTATCCTAGTTTTGTGCAACGGGACCCAGGGTGCAACATGCAAAGCATTAGGCTACACTGTTAATATTCGCAATTTCAGATTCGGCACTGGTCAGCTAAAAGTAGCCTAGTAGGCCTACATTCACGCCTAACAATAGCCTATATTCATTTTGTCACCTTTGCTAAATTTCCCTTTTGTTTACGTTTATTTTACCGTTATGTGTGTGTGCTTTAACATCAGTAAAGCTCTGGGCTTCATTCAACATTTTGTTTATCCATCCGAAATGACTCCTCTACATTTGTTGCCTGCATCCTTTCTCTTTTTGTCTTGAGTTTATGCATTAGGTAAACATTGTTTGCTGGTAACCAGCCACAAATAGCCTACAGATTCTTGCGTGCATTGCGTTTCTTGTGTACATTCTCATTCCCTCTCCAAAATGTGCCCGTTCTGTAGGCTGGCCAATTGCGTAGTTCTGCTGCATAAAGTTGAACGAACAAATTTGTTTATTGTACAGAAAAATATAAATAACAACCTACTGTCAAGCAATCAATTGGCTACAGTGCAGTCAAGAGTTGGAAGTAGGGCAAATTAATTGACGAACCAGAACGTGGGCTATACAGTTGTCTAAGCATCTACTGCTTGTAGCAATAGACAATGCGATTGACAACGTTGTGATAAGTAGGCTATAATACTAACTTTGCAAAGTTAACTTGAATCCATCAATTTTGAGCAAAGTTGTGTAGGCTACACCGCGCCAGTTGTAGCATGAACAGTTCTTGCACAAGCCGCTGTTTTGATTTGCGTAGGGGAGGTGCGGGCTGAAGCCAACCTGTTTGAGGGAGAGCGGTGCTGGGAGAGAATGCATGCTCTACTCTGCGCACATCTCTATGAAATAATGTATCTAGGCTAATCTATATTTTAAATAAGCAGTCATTGAAACAATATAGCCGAGTTATGCAGGAATGGATGTTACAGTTATTCAGTAACTGTAACGAATTACTGAAATTTTAATTTTTTATGCATTTCCTTACTTCGTTACCCAATAAAGTAACAAAATTACAATAACGCATTGCCCCCAACACTGTACATGGACATGACGTACAGTAATTGAGATTCTCCATCTACATTTGCACATCCTTATACTAGCAGATGTTATCATGGCAGGAAACATAAGAACACCTGCACAGCACATGTGCATGTATGAAAAGAACATGCAAACCTTTTACTCGCCACATGTGCAAACATACTCTTAGACGGCAAACCTGTGAGCATATGCAGAGAAAGTGAAGTTCTCAGAACTCCGTTTACTCATTCTCTTTGTTGACACACATACAAGCGTGCATACTCACATTATTACACACACACACACACACACACACACAAAAGCCTGCACATTCTCACACACATGTAGGTCAGAGGCTGCTCTGCTCACACATTCTGTGTCAGGAGGTCCACGCATCCCTGCTGATGGGGCTTGATGGAGTCAGTGAGAGTTTGTCATAATTAACTCCTCCTCTCTCCTCCTCGCCTATCGTTTCATCTCCGTGGTGATGGGGGTGTTGAACTCCACGCTGACTCTCCCACAGGTTCACCCAGAGGTTTCGTCTCCATGGCAATGCGCTCAGTTCACCCCAGACGCTCTCAGATATGGCGTCTACAAGTTTTACCCCCTCCCTTCCCCTCCCCCCATACTTTTTACCCTCCACCACTCGCACTCCTTTCCCTCTTCTCTGTCTCTTTCTGTTTTTTCTTCCGGCTGTAACATGTTTATTTCTCTCTGCTTCACTCTTTTATCAGCCCTTTTATCAGTTTCTCTTTATCAGTCCTGTTCCTGCCTTCATTCTCTCCCTCTTTCTCTCATCTTCTCGCTCAGATTTTCAGTGAAATTTGGGTTCACTCTGTCTGGTTAGTGTGTCAGAGAACCCTTCATCTCAGATCATTACACACCATACACACCGTGTGTGTGTGTGTGTGTGTGTGTGTGTGTGTGTGTGTGTGTGTGTG
>NW_027468685.1:12654468-12661968 GCF_046254945.1 Alosa pseudoharengus
CTACTGTGTGTATTTTTATTTGCATACAAGCATGAGTGTGTGCATGTGGTCCAGATCCAAAAGAAATGGGTGGGATCTCCATGTACAGTATGTCTGTCTTCAGCTGTAGAACTGTGGAACAGATTGCTATTGCAGACGTGCACACACACACACACACGCTGAGCATGAGAATAAAAGAGGGATCAGCATGTAGAGTCAAGTAATCTCTGTCTGAATTGGGTTTATGAACTGAGGAGGTGCATGTCCTGCCATTGCCTTGATCATTGTGTGTGTGTGTGTGTGTGTGTGTGTGTGTGTGTGTGTGTGTGTGTGTGTGTGTGTGTGTGTGTGTGTGTGTGTGTGTGTGTGTGTGTGTGTGTGTGTGTGTGTGTGTGTGTGTGTGTGTGTGTGTGTGTGTGTGTGTGTAATGTGTGTGTGTACTGTATGTGTGTGTGTATGAGTGTTTCTTGGCTAGGGTAAAGTCTAAATAAATATTGTCTAGAGAGAACCAGTGAGATGTGAAATCAGTGTTCCTTTGGATAAAGGGGCCGAGTAGTGTTTGGTGTGGAAAAAACTGGCGTGATTAGTCATCGTCACACATTCACACACACACACACACACACACACATACACTTGCATGCTGTTTTAACATTGGCTGCTATGTAGTGTTTACAGTTCCTATTGTTTTTGGATTAAAGTGAGCACTGCAGTGATTATACAACTAGCGGGTTCTTCAAAGGTTATCTCATAATGTATGCCTTTTTCCTGCTCCCTATCATCACACTCACTCTCTATCTCTCTCTCTCTCTCTCTCTCTCTCTCTCTCTCTCGCTCTCTCTCTCTCTCTCACTCACATGCGTGCGTGCGTGCGTGCAGGAACTTCTGAATTCATACACACGGGCATAAGTTCACATACTCGCACTTTAAATACACACACACACACACATACTGAGATAAATGGATTCTAAAGCCAAACAAATTATCCGTGGAAACAGTTTGAGATTGTGTTACGTAACTGTGTGTGTGTGTGTGTGTGTGTGTGTGTGTGTGTGTGTGTGTGTCCTTCTGAGAGGCTCTAGACGGACCTTTTTCCTTCCCAGCCCACCTTGTCCTCGGAATCGCCGCGTTTCCGTCCCGAGCGCCTCGGTTTCCCTTTTCACACGGCCGCATCTCCGTGGAGATGCGCCAGGTCTCCGAGCCCTTCCTTCCTGTGCCAGATGCTATCGGCCTTGTTCCCACAATCCCACACGTCCGTCACACCCAGCCGTCAAAACAAACCGCTATTTATGCACCTCTGTCACCCGCAGCTCTCAATGACCCTCCTTTGTCAGGGATGTCCAGTGTCACTTCTCCAGAACCGTGTGTGTCCCATATCCTTTTCTTCTAAAGCTGTGGGATGTTTCTGTGTGTGTGCGTGTGTGTGTGTGCATGTGCGTGTGTGTGTGCATGTGCGTGTGTGTGTAGAGGTTGGGTGGAGTTGCAGCCCAGACAAAGGCCCTTTGCGTGATTACCCTCAGGTGGCATTCTCCATCTTGTGATCTGTCAGAAGTGTTAGTATGTCAGCTGAGTTTGTGTTGTGTGTGTGTTTTGCTGCTATTCTAGGCTGTTTGTGAAGCGGACACTTTGTTCATTTATAGTGTTTGTGCCTTTGGGGCCCAGTGGCCGGAGCTGGCCCTGCCGTGTGTGTGTGTGTGTGTGTGTGTGTGTGTGCGTGACGGGAAGTCGACTCTAAATAATCTCTCCAGCTCTTCCACACTCCAGTGCAATAAGTACACTGTTATCCTGCCTTAGAAACAGCATTACATATGAAGGGCCATCCTAGCTACATCTTATAGTGTCATGCCTTGTGCTCTATATGGAACCCCGCAGCTTTGTTGTGTGTGTGTGTGTGTGTGTGTGTGTGTGTGTGTGTGTGTGTGTGTGTGTGTGTGTGTGTATTCCAGGAACATTTTCTCATAATCACATCCACATGCGGTGTGGTGCAGCCTCTGTCCGGAATCTGCTCACGCTTACCCGAAAGAGTGCAAAGAGATACATAAATCACACACTGATACACTCCAACCACACTTTGAAGACACACACACGCCCATGCACACATACTCCCACACACACGCCCATGCACACATACTCACACACATACACTGACTATTGGACAATGTCACAGACACACATGCACACATACGTGTGTGAACAGACACACATGGTTAGCCTAATTGCAACAAAAGACTTATCTGTCAGTAGAGCTTCAGCTTACTGAACAAGTCATTAACGCTTATTGAAATGTTGTCTACTCACACTGAAGATTTAGTTTATGTTGCCTGTTGATCTGTATGTTTACTTGTAGCTTTGTATGTTTATGTTATGTGTGTGTGTGCGTGCGTGCGTGCGTGCGTCACCGCAGGTTGACAGCGCAATATATTTGAGGCATCTGAGACCAAGGCCTGAAGCTGATTCAGGAGCTGACGCTCCAGCCTTTGTCCTCACACACAGTCCTACAGACACGCACACACACATTATACATGGATAACGTACACACAAACCACTTTGAAACCCTCATCTAAGTCTTCTGATATACACACTTTATCCTGTGATGTCTGTATTTTTATACATTCATACTCTACTGTATGTAGTTTACACGTAGTATATTATACATACTTGAGGACTTTGTGATTTACAGGCACACAGGAAGTATTTGCTTGTATTCATTCATATGAACGCTGTTCATTTGTAGCCCTTACAACTAGAAGCCTTAATGCAGTCCTGCTTCTGAGAAGTGTACACCGGTGGTCTGCTTAGGCCTCTGCTTGGACCACCTCATTTAACCACGGTACAGATGATGAACCTGTTGAGTGAATGGGGCCACGACTTCACCGGTAGCTACCTGATGGAGGAAGCCCTCGGCTAAACTGCCTGCTCTCCATTCACGCTCCTCTATCCCCCTCTCCATTCACACTCCTCTATCCCCCTCTCCATTTACACACCTCTATCCCCCTCTCCATTCACACTCCTCTATCCCTCTCTCCATTCACACACCTCTATCCCCTTTTCCATTCACACACCTCTTTCCCTCTCTCCATTCACACAACTCTATCTCCCTCTCCATTCACACACCTCTATCCCTCTTTCCATTCACACAACTCTATCCCCCTCTCCATTCACACTCCTCTATCCCCCTCTCCATTCCATTCACACTCCTGTATCCCTCTCTCCATTCACACTCCTATCCCCCTCTCCATTCCATTCACACTCCTGTATCCCTCTCTCCATTCACACTCCTCTATCCCTCTCTCCATTCACGCTCCTGTATCCCTCCTCCGCTCCCCTAATTCACAGCCAGGGTTGCGCAGGCTTCAGGGCTGTTAACACAGGCCCTTTAATGGAGTTTTTGTGTAAATGATGTTGCCGGACTGGGTACTCTGTCACTTTTATATTGTGTGTAATTGGTTGGACCCTATCCGTTGATATATTTCTCTAGGCCAATTAGAGGTACATAGGCATCTCATCTTTGATTGCGAAAAGGTGAAAATGTCAAATTTGTGTTTGTTTTTTTACCGTGTGTGTGGTGTCAGTTCAGATTCAGAAAATTTGTGTGGTTAATGTATTGTCAGCAGGGTTGTGTACACACACACACACACACACACACACACACACACACACACACACACACACACATACACACATACATACATACACACACATTGACTTACAGTCGTATACTCATATACATATCAGCTACACTATGTAATATCAATGTTTCTCCTGGGTTGAGGATGGACACTCACACCAGCAGGCACAGCTAGCAGAGGGTCAGCAGGTCAGCCTTTTGATATGGGAGGACTGGCCTGAAGAACAGACTGTGAGCTCCCAGCCTTCTGAACTCTGGCCTAGCCTTCACACCGCATAGCCCTGCCTGACCTTCTCTCTTGTGATCTCTCTCCCTCTCCCCCTCTCTCTCTCTCTCCCTCTCCCCCTCTCTCTCTCTCCCTCTCCCCCTCTCTCTCTCTCTCCCTCTCCCCCTCTCTCTCTCTCTCCCCCTCTCTCTCTCTCTCCCTCTCCCCCTCTCTCTCTCTCTCCCTCTCCCCCTCTCTCTCTCTCTCTCTCCCCCTCTCAGTCTCTTCCTCTCTCTTTCTCACCCCTCTCTCTCTCTCTCTCTCTCTCTCTCTCTCTCCCTCTGTCTGTCTCTCCCTCCTTCCCTCCCTCTTAACATAGCATTGTGGTCCACGCTGAAGTTACAGTGATGTTGTGAAATAAAAGAGGATGACTCGAAGTAACACAAACTGTGTGTGTGTGTGCGAGATTGTTTATGCACATTTCTCAGACTCGTGATGTCGCTCAGACGGGCGTTTCTCAATCCATCACTTCAGGGACTCTCTCTCTCACACACACACACACACACACACACACACACACACACACACACACACACACACACACACACACACAGAGCAAGCCTTCAGGTGGTTGTATGAAATGGATTCATATATAAATGATTTTCCCCCACCATAGTCATGTGTGCAGATCACAGGCGTTTTATTAAAAGAAGTAGACAGTAAATTAGTTCAGCCCCATAGCAGATGACACAACCCAGTCATTTCAACAGCAATAATTTATTTCATTGATTGAGATTAATTGTGTGTGTGTCTGTGTGTCTGTGTGTTTATATTGGCATAGTTCTGCAAAACCCAGACAGGATTACTCTCTCTCCCTCCAGCTGTAGTTCAGGAATCTCACAAAATGTTCATATTTCTCTCCCTCTCTCTCCCTCCCTCTCTCTTTCTTTCTCCCTCTCTCTCTATCCCTCTCTTGCTCTCTCCTTCTTTCTCTCCAAGTGCGTAGGACTGTCAGTCATGGAATTTCAGTTGACTATTATTTGTCTTTTTCTCTTCATTTTATGGCACTGTTATCGCGTAAGCCTAATCACAGTTACAAATGCAAATGCCATTATTGGCATTTAATATTTTCTTACTGTTAACTTGCCTTATTTATTTGGCTTTTTATATATATATACACTATACATATACACTTGTGTGTGTGTGTGTATGTGTGTATATATATATATATATATATATATATACACACACTCACTCACTCACTCACTCACTCACGGTCAACTTCGGGGTCATATATATATATATGTAGTGACAGCTTTGCGGCGGTCACTTCTGAGAGCGGATAACTCCGGACAACGCGCGTCTTAGAATATAGAGTAATTTTATTAATCCACTTTTCATCAAAATACAAACAAAAGCCTCTATTGCATTCACGCGGTTGAAAAATTGTTTGCTACTTCCGCTCTACCTGGCCACAGGTGTCCCAGCCCTATAATAGCTATCCGTCAATCAGACAGCCAGACGTCACTCTTAATTGGCCAGACAGTTTTATATTATATATATATATATATATATTCACTCACTCACTCACTCACTCACTCACTGTCAACTTCGGGGTCACTATTTTTTAATCAGGGCAGCAGTTTTCTTTTTTTTTTTTTTAAAAGGGTTGTCTAATGTTTTCTCAGTTAGCCTTTTAAAATGATATCAGATTAGTGAACAGCATGTGCCTTTGGAACATTGGATGAATGGTTGCTGATAATGGGCAATGAAGATATTAATCAGATAAGATCAGCCATTTCTTTCTACAACAGTCGAGAACCCTTTTGCAATTATGTAAGCACATAATGTAATCTGAAAACTGCTGCCCTGATTTAAAAAAAAAACAATGCAACTGATCTCAGCTGGTATTCTGGAATGGAATCAAAATTTCTAAGTGACCCCAAACTTTTGACCGGTAGTGTATATATTAGCAACTTGCAAGATTAGCAACTGGAACATGAAAGATTAGGAACTGGTCATGTTGCCTGGCAACATTGCCCCTGGTGTCTTTATCTGTTTATCGGTCCTTCACGTTGCCACATTCTCTCCCACACACTAATTTTTCTCACTCTTTTATCAGCTCTGATAATTATCAGTGGTGTTGTAGTAGTCGCTCTTTCTCTCTCACTCACTCTCACGCTCTCTCTTTCACACACATATGGGAATCCCAGGAGCAATCAAGTGTGTGGGTAAGTGTAGGTATGTTGGCTGGTTTCCAGTCACAGGATTTGTGTGTGTGTGTGTGTGTGTGTGTGTGTGTGTGTGTGTGTGTGTGTGTGTGTGTGTGTGTGTGTGTGTGTGTGTGTGTGTGTGTGTGTGTGTGTGTGTGTGTGTGTGTGTGTGTGTGTGTGTGTGTGTGTGTGTGTGTGTGTGTGTGTGTGTGTGTGTGTGTGTGTGTGTGTGTGTGTGTGTGTGTGTGTGTGTGTGTGTGTGTGTGTGTGTGTTTGTTTGTTTGTGTGTTTGTGAGAGAGATGAGAACTTGTATTAACTCTGCGATGCAGAAAGGGTCACGTTGCCATAAATTAAGGAGATAGAGAATACAGGATGAGTGAGGAGAGAGTCACTGTGTCCAGGCCACCAGTAATACACATGCCAGAGGGACACACACACACACACACGTGGCTTCTGTGACTCACATGTAGTTATGTAGTGTCTGTGTGTGTGTATGTAAAATTCATTAGCTCTCTCCAACACAAGAACTGATTGGTCATGGAAGGTTATTAGGACAAAATACACACACACACACAAAGAGGAGTAGGACGGTACACACTGTTCTGAAGTCAGAGCCCTCTGTGTTCTAGTACACTGACCTGGTGCGACCCCACTCAAGCCTTGTGTGTTGCCATGGGAATGAGCATGTGACCCGCAGCGGAGAAAAGGTCGTGTTGGAGAGGGCACGTCATTAACCTCACTGATGAGGCACCACAAGGGTCATGGGTCAATCTGCGGCCAGAGTCAGCTACAGGAAGGGAAGTCAGAGCTGTGTGTGTGTGTGTGTGATATCGGAGAATAGCTAAGTCATAAATTAGTCTCCAATCTACAGTAGTTTCAGTTATGGCACTGGAATAACAAAGGTATAGCCGTGGTCTTAGAGACGTGTCATATTAACAACTAATAACTAACAAATAGGTGAAGCCCTTGTCCGATTTAGGCCTCTTTCTCTCAGTCTCTCCCTCCTGTCATATTTGGAGTCCAGTGTCCAGTTACAAGGAGACGGGAGAACCTCACCCCCCCTATTCATCTGTGCGTTTGGCTCAGCACGTAGCACTCAGCTGACAACCAGCTGCATGCAATACTGGACTTCTCAAATCTCATTTTTCCTAGCCTTTTCCTTCTTTCTGATGCTATCTCCTCTCACTCTCTCACACACACACTTTCTCTCTCTCTCCTCTCTCTCTCACACACACACACACAAACTCTCTCTTTCTCTCTCACTGATGTACCCCCGCCCCTCTCAAACTTTCTTCATCTCTTATGTTATCCCCATGGTCTCAGTACCCCTCTCTGTATTTTTCCAGTTAGGGAAGAGAGAGTGGCTTCCCTGTTGGGATCCTGAGGTTAGTCTGGGTTATAATGGCCCATCTGTAGTTCCATGCCCCAGGCCATCCTTCTTGTCTCCCAGTGAGCCGGTCATGCTCGCCTGGCTTGC
>NW_027468685.1:12664468-12671968 GCF_046254945.1 Alosa pseudoharengus
TCTGTCATAATATTTTTATGCTATTGTAAGGAGTCTCTCAATTATGAGAATGAGATATATAGTTCACAAATGGATAAATATAGTTCACAATTCAGTAAAATATAGTTCACAAATGGATTGACATCCCAAATTGATTGGTTTTGGCTATGATTTGTCTCATAACTTCAGCCCAGAGTGTAAATATTTCAACTGTTCTGATGTCACAAAAGTGACCCCAAACAGAATATGGGAAAGGAAAGCCCATGCATGTTTATGTGCAAGTTCTCTGAAGTGAAGTCATAAAATTACAAAAACAAAATATCACTGGCAAATATGAATCTGGTGCGCGTAGCCTGAAGCATGTGAAATCAATCCTGGAACCTCTCGGCAGGAGCGGAGTAGGAGAGTTTGAGAAATTGTTCTCAAAATAAACAGACATTGATATTTATTACCTGCTGGATAAACCTTTAAACTGGCCCCCGATGATTTCTTACCAGTGTTGTGCAAACTTCCAATTCATCGACAGAACATTACTGATATGTTTAATATTAGCAATGCATTCCCTCCACAGGTTACTGCAATACAATATGGCTTTTAAAATCCTCCTGTGATGTGGGCCCTATCTGCCCTAAACCCAGACCAGAGCCTTCTGTTTCTTTCTGTCTCCTGCTCCTCTCAGTTGCTCTCGCTCATTGTCCTCATGTCTTTCGCTTGACACATTCATGTAAATAATTGATCAGATAAGCACAAGCATGCCGTCATGGTCTCTTCACTGATCTGAGAACTGTGGGCTAATCCAGCCCATTTTCCCTCATGCGGGCAGGTCAGAGGCTTTTTTCTTTCTCGGTTCCTTTTTCTTTCGCTCCGTGTCTGTGTAGCCTCAAGGTTTTCTTTCCCTCCTACCCCTCCCCCCTCTGTCTCTGTCTCTCCGCCTTGTATGCACAGTCACAGATGCCTCTTGGATCTATGGAAAGAGGTGCCCCAACACCCTCAGGTGCATGGTGTTTTGTTAAGCTCAGACTCACACACACACACACACACACACACACTCACAAATATTCTCTCTCTCTCTCCCTCTCTCTCTCTCTCTCTCTCTCTCTCTCTCTCTCTCTCTCTCTCTCTCAAGGTCCTGTCAACTGACTATAATTAGGCATGATTTTGGGCTCCCAAGGGACGAAGATGACCCAACACTTCTAAAAACGCTTGCACGAGAACGCCCTCTCTCCCCCTCTCCTCCTTCTGTTGCTCCTCTCGCTCTTCCTTTCCTTTTGTTCATGCTCAGTTTCTCTCTCCCTTTCTCTCCCTTTCTCTTTCATGCACTCTTTCTGATGCCTCTGTTCTTACATTCAACTCTGTTTGTGTGTGCGCCTGTATGTTTTGTTTCCCATTTTGTTTTCCTATGTGAGGTGTGTGTGTGTGTCTGTGTGTGTGTGTGTGTGTGTGTGTGTGTGTGTGTGTGTGTGTGTGTGTGTTCGCTTATATGCATGTGTGAAGATGTGACCGTGAGTATCGGTCTCCTAATCAGAGATGTTTGCGTGCATGCGTGTCCTACAGTACACCACTTAGAGCCACTTAATAGCAAAATTGCATTTCAGACTGAATTATGGCAGGAGGCAGAGGCCTAATTATGATAACCAGGTTTGGTATGTGCGTGTGTGTGTGTGCATGCATGTGCGTGTGTGTGTGTGTGTGGATGCGCTGCCTGCGTGCGTGCGTGCGTGTGTGTGTGTGTGTGTGTGTGTGTGTGTGTGTGTGTGTGTGCATGCGCTGCGTGAGTGCGTGCGTGTGTGTGAGCATGCGCTGCGTGCGTGCGTGTGTGTGTGCGCTCGCACAAGGGTGGGAGAGGGATAGCAACCAAATGCTTGTGTAAGACAAAGGAATCGCAACAGAGTGCAAGCTGAGGTATTCTTGCAGACTGCAAAGCTGCGTCGGGTCATGTTGTCTTTGGGTTTAGGCGAGTGGGAGCAGAGTGGGAGGACGGCCTCGCGCGGCCTCTGTGCTCAGTGTGTGGAACCAGCGAGACGCCTCCACAGGCCCGGCCAAGCCGCCCGCCCGCAGTCCAGCATCCGGCAGCGAGGCCCTGTGCTGACCAGAGGGCATAATCAGCCCACACCACACACACACACACACACACATACACACACAGACACACATACACATAGACACATACACACACACACACACACACACACACACACAGACACACACACACACACACACACACACACACACACACACACACACACAGTGTTTCCATTCAGTTCCATTTCATTTGTGTAGCACTTCTAAGCAGTGATGCCTGAAGGCGCTCTACAGGAGAGGAAAGCCTTGTGCTCGGCTCCCTGCAACAGCTGTGTATCAGAAGTCCATACTCAGCATTCCAAGACACGGGGTTAATAATTATCATAACGCATTCTCCGGATTGGGTTGACCGAAAATTAAACACGGACTCTTAGCCAAATATTTCTATAATCTCTACTGTGTGTATGCTGGGAGGCCTCGATGCCACCCCCCCCCCCCCCCCAACCCCCCCACACACACACAAATATCTAACAGACCTTTTTAGATCTCAGCTACCACTTTTCAGGTCTGGGATTTCTCAGGGGTCGTATAGTAGTGGTGTGGTTGAAGACTGTAGGATGTCTGAGCAATAACTGTTTTTGAGCAGCAAGAATGTGTGTGTGTGTGTGTGTGTGTGTGTGTGTGTGTGTGTGTGTGTGTGTGTGTGTGTGTGTGTGTGTGTGTGTGTGTGTGTGTGTGTGTGTGTGTGTGTGTGTGTGTGTGTGTGTGTGTGTGTGTGTGTGTGTGTGTTTCCAGCTGTGTTGCTGACATTTCAGATATTTCCCCCCATCATTCCAATGTTTCTGCAGTCTCACTGTCAGACCAGAACTCAATCTGCCAACCTCCCCCCAAAAAGCACACACACACACTCATGGTTTCTTTCTTTCTCTCTGACTTTTCCTCTATTACAGAGTTATGTCCTTACTTTCTGAATACTGCATTGTCCTATGTTTGTGTATGTGTCTGTGTTGAAGTGGGCACGTGTGTGTGTGTGTTGAAGTGGGCACGTGTGTGTGTTTGTGTGTGTGTGTGTGTGTGCGTATATTGTTGTGATGTAGGTAACTCAGGAAAAGGGTTGTTTAAAGTTCTGTAAATACTGTTCTGAGTTTTCCTAGTGTTAAGTGTGTGTGTGTGTGTGCGTGGTAAGTGGGATGAAATTGAATTTGTGCCGTCTGGTTTGGTAATCAGTGTGTCTCGTCTGATTGGTGCAGACAGGCCTGTCTGCTGATGAGAGAGCACAGACTCTTCCAGTTGAACTCCTGTGTAGGATTCTGCCCCGCTCTATACACCACCATTTTGTGTGTGTGTGTGTGTGTGTCTTATGTGTTTGGTGTGGGGTTGGCTTACATTTCTGTCTGTATGTTTGTGTGCAAGATTTGTATATTTGTGTGTGTGTGTGTGTGTGTGTGTGTGTGTGGGGGGAGAGAGAGAGAAAGAAAGCGTGTGAGTTCTGCTTGTGTTTACTGTACTCAGGAGGGATTTGGGCTGTTCTTAGCTGAACTTGTCACAGCATGAAGTTGCTCTGAAAGCTTTCCGCTGTCTCCCTTTTGTGTCTTGTCCTGAGATGTGGAAGACTCACAGCGGCGGCAGTCTCTCTCTCTCTCTCTCTCTCTCTCTATCTCTATCTCTATCTCTATCTCTATCTCTATCTCTATCTCTATCTCTCTCTCTCTCTCTCTCTCTCTCTCTCTCTCTCTCTCTCTCTCTCTCTCTCTCTCTCTCTCTCTCTCTCTCTCTCTCTCTCTCTCTCTCTCTCTCTCTCTCTCTCTCTCTCTCTCCCCCTCCCCCTTCCCACCCTCTCTCACTCACTCTTTCTCACAAGACCTGATTGAGTGATCCTGTATTTATGACTCAAGCGCACGCACACACACACGCACACACACACGCACACACACACACACACACAAACACACAAACAGTCATACACGCACACACGCACACACATTATGTGCCTTTACAATGACTCCTCTGTCTTTGGGCAGATTTGCACTATAAATATCTCACAGCTGTTTTGATTTAGACTCAGTGATGAGAAACATAACACACTCTCCTACATTGATTCTCTGCATATGTCTCTCATTCTCACACACACACACACACACACTCACACACACTCTCTCTCTCTCTCTCTTTTTGAATATCCACTGTTCTTTCCCTCATTCTCTCTCTCTCTCTCCCTCCCTCCCCACTACACATTCACACACTCATGCATATACACTAAAAGACAAACATGGCAATATCCAAGCACACATTTGCATTTATATAGAACTGATTGACTTGAGAGTAGAACACTTGGAACACACACACAGAATCACATTCTCTTAGTGGAACAAGAACATGGTGTATTATGGCAACGCTAACGGATGCCCTAGTTGGTTGCTTTGTGTGTACATGCTTATTTTGGCTTATGGTTAGTAAGCTGCTGGGTGCTTCCTGTGCCTAAGAGTATGCATTTGCATGTGTGTGTGTGCCTGTCAACGTGTGTGTGTGTGCGTGTGCGTGTGCGTGCGCGTGCGTGTGCGTGCGCGTGCGTGTGCGCGTGTGCATGTGTGCGTGCGTGTGTGTGTGTGCGGGCGCTTGCAGATTACTCTAATCACTCATAAGGTGCTAGAAGAGCTCAGGCCATACTGTAGAGAGAAGCAGGAGACAGAACCGTCAGAGGAGAAGGGCAGAGAGAAGCGTGAGGAAGCCAGTGGGGGCTGATCGTTCCTGCAACAGAGCACCGCTCGCCTACAGGGGCATTCACACCAAGAACCATAACTATAACCATAACGATAAAAGTGTCCACACTGACCAACGATAAGCAAAGTGTCTCCTTGTGTTTTTGATTCTGATTGGCTATTAACTTTTTATTGTTCTCAAAATCGCTCTGAAAGTGATCCCCAACGATATTGTTCTTCGTGTCGTTATCGTTATAGTTTGTGCGTGAACGTCGTCATTCATATTAACGAGAACGATATTTGTTTATAGTTTATCTTTATCGTTCTTGGTGTGATTGACCCTTATCTGTGCAGACGTCCACCAGTCACAACTCCTTGCAGATGTCTGTGTTTTACTGGTGCTGCCTGTGCCTCCCTCCCCCTGCCCATCTGCTCTGAGAGAGAAAGAGAGAGAGGGAGAGAGAAAGAGAGAATATGTGTAGCCTATTTAAATATGGCTGTTTGTGTGCAATTGCATGCATATCTCTGTGTGCTTTATGTATATGTAAGTATATCTACCACCATCCTTTCTTTCTTTCTGTGTGTGTGTGTGTGTGTGTGTGTGTGTGTGTGTGTGTGTGTGTGTGTGTGTGTGTGTGTGTGTGTGTGTGTGTGTGTGTGTGTGTGTGTGTGTGTGTGTGTGTGTGTGTGTGTGTGTGTCTGTTCTTGGTTAACATACTCAACATTGTGGATATTATGGGGCAGCTGTTGAGCCCCTTTTCCCTCCCCCTCCTCCCCCTCCTCCTCCTCCTCCTCCTCCTCCTCCTAACCCCTCCTCCTCCTCCTCCCCCTCCTCCTCCTAACCCCTCCTCCTCCTCCTCCTCCTCCTCTCTCGGTCACTGCCCCATTTTTCACAAACTAGTCACACTTCTCTTTCTCGTTCTTGTTCACTCTTTTCCTTGCCCTCTCTCACCCACGTACACTTTTCCTTTTTTTCTCTCACCTTTACCCCTTTCTCTCTTTCTGCTCTCTATCCCTCTCTTTCTCTTTCGCCCCCCATCTGTCCCTCTCCATTCCTTACTTTCTTCCTCTCTCCCCTTCACCTTTTCCCTCCCTCCCTCTGTCCTTTCCTTTTCCCTCTCTTTTCCCCCCCTCATCACATCCCTTCCCAATTAGTGCTCTATCTTTATCTTCCTCCCTCTCTCTCTCTTCCTCGATCTCTCTCTCTCTCCCTCTCTTTTTCTCTCTATCTCTCAGCTCTAATGATGACTCAGTGTTGCATTGCTCACATTCTTTTCACGCTGCCTCAGAGAAACGCTGCGTGCGTGCGTGCGTGCGTGCGTGCGTGCGTGCGTGCGTGCGTGCGTGCGTGCGTGCGTGCGTGCGTGCGTGCGTGCGTGTGTGTGTGTTAGAGCCCGACCGATTTGGCGTTTGGCGTTAGGCATTTTCCAAACTATCGGTATCGGCATTTATAATGGCCGATAAATGAATATTTTAAAAATAAAATAAAAACGGACGAAACACCCTTCAACCATGTCATGAGTGTTGGCGTTGTATAGTTTGTCCACCAGAGGGCACTCTACACCGTCCCTGCTTGCAACACTCGTGTATAACGCGCCACACATCCTGCAACCTGCTGATTCCTGCACTCCCTATTAACTCCATTGTACCTGCAATCTGCTGCAGTTCCGCTAAGGGCGATCACAAATAAGTGCAAAAACAATGGGGGACTATGGAGCTAGACGGCTAAATGTGTGTCTTTCACCTGGTTGTCATTGAAAAATCGAAGATTGGATTGTGGTTTCTGCAAAATCAATATGGATTATAGGTCAAAAGTTGAATGAACGAGTACTTACGTCCTTTCGATTTTGGCTAATGCCATGAATATCAGTTGAAGACCGCTAATTAAGGCTGTCAATCGATTAAAAAAATTAATCTAATTAATTACATACTCTGTGATTAATTAATCTAAATTAATCGCATATATAATTTTTGCTGTGAAAGTAATTTAAATATTTAAATTCAAATGAATCATTGAATAATCAGCATTAGTGACATTAAAGTTCAAAAAGTCTTTTATTATTATTTTCACTGTTCAAATAATTGCCATAATAATCTATGATATGACCTAATACTGTATGCTGAGGAAATAAATTCAAAAGTGCTTTGGGAAGAAGTTTTTTTTTTTCACATACAAGGCATTTCAGGCCACAGATATAACCTAGGGGACATAATGAAAATAAATTAACACTCCCCTCAATGTCAACACTTATTTCTTTGCATTGATGTGTGACTATAGAGTTGATGAACTCCGGTGATATGCAAATTCTTTGCTGCAGACATTGCAGAGGACTTTATTTTCAACACTTTATTTTTTGTCAACACCATCAGGTCGTTTTTTAAAAGTAAATGTTCCAATCAATGATCCAGGCAGCATGTTTTCTTCTCTCTCCTTCATTTTACAGTCAAATTTTTACTGACTAGACGGCTCGGGGTCAAAGGTCATACTGAATCGATTAATCTGCACTAATTTTTTTAATCAGTTATTTTTTCTCAAATTAATTAATCGAAATTAATCAGTTATTTTGACAGCCCTACCGCTAATGTTAACATTAATGAGCTTGGAAACCACAACGAACTTATTCTGCCTAAATAAAGTAATGATTACTGTATTTATAACTAGTATATCTGTAGTTACAGTCCCTGCATTGTAAAATGTAAGTTAAACGTGCGAGGAGTGAACATTTAGACATAGAGAAAAAGTATCAAACGTAGCTTGTGCATAAAAGTTAGCTTTTCTTTTACACGTGTGTGAAATCCA
>NW_027468685.1:12681968-12684468 GCF_046254945.1 Alosa pseudoharengus
GCGCCATATGAGAGCCCATCACGAAGATGATTTAAGAGTGGCTGTCATGGAATCCCAGCATGAGCTCAGCGGCTGCGTGATGGGTGGATCTTGAGGTTGTCAATCATCACACTGAGACGAGATAGGCAGCTAACCAGAAGGGCGTGGTCACCAGCCTGGCCATCAGGGTTGTTCTTGTGTAGAAAAATAGTCTTGTCTTGGCTTGGCTTTATTTAATGGCATTTCATTAGGCGTTATTGTCTTGGATTCTACTTTTCAAGCTAGCGGATAGTGACCACACATTTATCGCTATTAGCAAAAATATTTGTCTAGTGTCTTCTTTTCAGCGCTCAGCTTCTTTGCGCACACACACACACATGCACACACACAAACTATGTCTTTGTCTTTCAAGAAAATAAAACGTTTAGTTCTGCTAAAGATGTAAGCTACACACATGCACAATCCCCACAGAAATGCCCTCAAAGAGTACACACTCACACAGTGGCCGCTGTTGAAATGCACACTTTGTGGCTTATCTGCTGTTTCCCCCACAATGGTTTTTAATTGTTTTCCACCACGTGAAAGTGCAATAAGAGTGTGTGTGTGTGTGTGTGTGTGTGTGTGTGTGTGTGTGTGTGTGTGTGTGTGTGTGTGTGTGTGTGTGTGTGTGTGTGTGTGTGTGTGTGTGTGCGTGTGCGTGTGTGTGCGTGCGTGTGCGTGTGTCTTTCCCACTCCGTGGTTAAGAAAGGTTGTAAAATCTCTCCAGTCGATGTCTTTCTCACCCTCTGTTTGTTTTCTCTCTATCTCTCCCACAGAACTTCTTCCCAGAGCAGATGGTAGCGTGGTGTCAGGAATCCAATGGCTCAATCCCACCGTCCCAGCTCTTACAGGTCAGACACAGACACCAGAGAGAGAGAGACACACACACACACACACACACACAGAGAGACACACAGACACACACACAGAGAGAGAGAGACACACACACACACACACACACACACACACACACACACACACACACACAGACACACACACAGACACACACACAGACACAGGGAGGAAGGGAGGGAGAGAAAATAAGTGCCCCTGTTCAGTCAGCTGCTGTTCAGGGCCTGGAGAACATTTCTAATTCTGAGTTATGTCTCTCTGGAGAGAGCCTGTGAGAATCTAGGTCATAGAGGGCCCTTGTGTGTACATGTGTGTTTATGTGTGTTTATGTCTCTGGCGCTGGTTTCTACATGTACTTTTGCATATTTTTAATGTTTAAATGCAAGGTATTATGCTAGTCTGAACTGCTTAAGTCCTATTAGGCTGTTGTGTTAACTCTCCATGTGTGTGTGTGTGTGTGCATGCGTGTGTCTGCGTGTGTCTGCGTGTGTGTGTGTGTGTGTGTGTGTGTGTGCGTGTGTGCGTGTGTGCGTGTGTGTGTGTGTGTGTGTCTGTGTGTGTGTCCTCCTCAGAACTTCCTCAACTCCAGCCGCTGTCCTGAGATTCAGGGCTTCCTGTATCTGAAGGAGACGGGTCGGAAGTCCTGGAAGAAGCTCTGCATGTTCCTGAGGCGCTCCGGCCTCTACTACTCCACTAAAGGCACATCGAAAGTAAGAGCAGAGGCCTCCTCCTGTCCCACACCACTGCTGCAGTAGCACACTACAGGCACATCGAAAGCAAGGGCAATAGCATTCGAACTGCACCGGAGTTCTAACAAATTGTACCCCAGACCCCCGTTTTCTAGAGGACCCTGGTCCACACCCCGGTTCGGTAGACTGCGTTCACATCAAAGCAAAAATCACCGAACCATCAATACGAACGACCTCGGGTCCGGACCAAACGGTCTAGTGTTAATGCGCCCTAAGAGCGACCTTCCTCCTGCCTCACACCACTGCTGCAGTAGCACACTATTGACCCTTTCAACAAGGTAAACAATAACAATGCTTAAACGTTCTATTTGGTTCCCAATCTACTTCCTCTGCATTAAGATAACACACTGTATGGAATGTTAAAACGGAAGCCTTGTGGGGCCAACTATGATGCTGATAATGGAACTCTCTTGAAAGGGTCTACAGGAACATCGAAAGCAAAAGGAGAAGGGAGGGTCAGGGCTGTGTTTGGTTGTTGTGATGGTGATAAAATGGTGGAAGTGGAATTGTTGAGAATTGTTTTAAAAAAAAGCTTTAAACTGTTTACCATATTGTAAGTCGCTTTGGTTAAAAATGTGCCTAATGTAATGTAATGTAAAAAAGTTCAACCAGAGGAATGGGTTATCTGCTTTTGTTGAGGGAGACGTGTTTCTCTTCTGTCCTCGGGATCCACCCAGTTGTTGGCCTTAGCCGCTAGCTCTCTCTTAGCCTCGGGGGGCTCAACACCGTAGCGTTCACCACTGAGATTGAATTCTGTAAGCCGATCCAATCATTTCCAGCGTATTTTTGGTCTGTGCCATTCGCGACGCCCTAACCCAAATGAATCTCTCACCACAATGAACACAGTGAAATGTGGGGATGGCAGAGCCAGACTGATGTTG
>NW_027468685.1:12686968-12829468 GCF_046254945.1 Alosa pseudoharengus
CCCCTCTCTCCCCCTCTCCTCTCCTCTCATCTCTCCTCTCATCTCTCCTCTCCTCTTTCCTCCTGTCCTCTCCCCTCTCTCCCCCTCTACTCTCCCATCTCTCCCCCTCTCCTCTCCTCTCATCTCTCCTCTCATCTCTCCTCTCCTCTTTCCTTCTGTCCTCTCCCCTCTCTCCCCCTCTACTCTCCCATCTCTCCACTCTCTCCTCTCCCCTCTCTCCTCTCCCCTCTCTCCCCCTCTGCTCCCCTCTCTCCTCCTCTCCTCTCTCTCTCTCTCTCTCCCTCCCCCTCTCCTCTCTCTCTCTCCACTGCTCTTACCTCAGCGCTCCCAATCTGATTAAACTATTAGAGTTATGTATAGTCTGCTGGGTCACATTAGAGGTGCGCTAGCCCAGTGGTGCGCAGGGGCCGGTAGCGTTAGGGCCGCGGTACGTGCCTTTTGGGTGGCATTTTTTTTTTTTTACAAAGGGGGCTTTAGCCAGTGGGCTAAGAGTAATGAGCTTCCAGGGCTGCGCGTTGGGCCGGCCGTGTTGTCCACGGCACCACCTGTGGCGTGGCCCCGGCGTTAACTTGCGCCGGCAAACCGGCTTCTTTTCAGCGCTAATGGAGCGTTCATCTGTGATTGCCTCGCACACAGGAGCTTTTTTGTAAGGGGGTGTGTGTGTGTGTGTGATGTGGCCGACACATGTTTTGCGTGCCATAAAGCCATTCCGTCTGACTTCACCACAACATTGTGGGCAATGACTTGTGTGGAGGGCATATTCAACCTTAGTTTCCAGTCAGTTGAATTTGCATTAAGCTGAAGTCAGTTGTCGCTAGTATCCAATGTCTTCAGTGAGTTTGTGTTGTTAAAGTAGTAATAATTGTTACCCTAAGGCCTCCTTTTGTGATATAACTTGTTAGACCTCATTTGTAAGTCAGTTTGGATAAAAGGCATCCACTAAATGAATAAATGTAAATGTGAGCGAAACCTTTAGCAGGACAACTATTCATCACATACGTGAAGTGGGCACAAGTGTTGATGTGAGCTCACAAATATAACAATGCACCAGTTAGACCAGGGGTGTCAAACATAAGGCCCGGGGGCCAGATCAGGCCCGCCAGCAGGTTTCATACGGCCCCCAAGATGTTGACTACTGTAATGGAACACGGGGCTAATCATACAGTGGGTTCTGATGGGATTCACTGGGTGCTGGAAAGTGTCATAAGTGGATGTTGCAGTCTTGGCTTAGAGTTGAGGGAGTGTTGGCTAAGACCATCTGATGTGAAGGCTGGGTCAGCTGACGCTGTGTTTGTGTCCAGCGGAGTGTGTCCGAGAACTCTCTGGTCGCCATGGATTTCTCCGGGAGGACGGGGAGAGTGATTGACAACCCCGTGGAGGCCCAGAGTGCTGCCTTGGAGGAGGGGCACAGCTGGAGGGTGAGCGTGCACGCACACACACAAACACACACACTCAGACACACACACACTCAGACACACACACACTCAGACACAGACACCACACACACACACACACTCAGACACACACACACACACACTCAGACACACACACACACACTCAGACACACACACACACACTCAGAAACACACACACACACACTCAGACACACACACACACTCAGACACAGACACCACACACACACACACACACACACACACACACACACACACCCAGACACACACACACACACTCAGAAACACACACACACACTCAGACACACACACTCAGACACACACACTCAGACACACACACACACACTCAGACACACACTCACCACACACACTCACCACACACACTCACACACACACACACACACACACACACACACACACACACACACACAAACACACACACTCAGACACAAACACACACACTCAGACACACACACACACACACACATAAACACAAAACAAACAAGTACACACACAACACACACACACACTCCCTCACACACAGGCACAAACATAGACAAACAAAACACACAAATTGCCCTTCATCCTTTTCTTTTATATTCCGCACTCACTCTCTTTTGTGTTTCTTGCTTTGTTTCCAGAAACGGAGTCAGAGAATGAATGTTTTAGGAAGCCCCAGCCCCCTCCACCCTTCCTCTCTAAGCTCAGGTATCTACCCAACAGCCCCTCTGCTGTCCGTCTCTCGGACCGAGAGTCTGTTTTTATGTCCATCCAGCATTTGTCCGCCTATAGACTGTCCATCTCTATCTAACGGCATGTTTGCCGCAGTCTGCACCTTCTCTGAAAATGTGTGTGTGTTGTATGTTGTATGTTGTGCATGTGTGTTTGTCCATCCTACTGCTTGTCCTTAGAGTTCTGTCTCTTCTGTGTGTTTTCAGTTATCCACCGGACCCAGCTGTGGTTTCACGGCCGCATCATGAGGGAGGAGTCCCACAAGATGATCATGCAGCAGGGCCAAGTGGACGGGTATGAGCTGAACTACATTACCCATACATCCCCAAGTGGTGTCTTGGTTAGGGGCACTTGAGGTTAAGTGATGCTCTTTTCTCCCTTTTCAGGTTGTTCCTGATACGAGACAGTCAGAGCAACCCAAAGGCTTTTGTTCTCACACTGTGCCATCACCAGAAAATCAAACATTTCCAGATCTTACCTGTAAGTATATGTGTGCGTGTGTGTGCGTGCACGTGTGTGTGTGTGCGTACGTTTGTTCGGATGCCATGTTTGTGTTTACTGTATCCAAAAAGATTTCTTTAAAAATTATTTCTTTAGTTTAAAACATTCTCTCTTTCTTCCCTCTCTCTCTCTCTCTCTCTCTCTCTCTCTCTGTTTCTTGCTGTCCTCTCCCTCCTCCTGCTCAGTTTGAAGAGGATGGACAAATCTTCTTCAGCCTTGACGACGGCGCCACCAAATTCAGCGATCTGATCCATCTGGTGGAGTTCTACCAGCTGAACAGAGGCGTGCTGCCCTGCAAACTCAAACACCCCTGCACCGTGGTGGCCTTATGACCCCCCCGCCTCCCCCGCCCCTAGAGATCGCCCAGCGCTGACCTCTGACCTCCCCTCTGGCCTTTCGACCCCTACACAGACAGCCCCAGACAGACAGCCCCACGTGGCTCATGGACTGGATCTGTTCTGTGTCGTGTGCGGTCAGCTGTGACGGTGCCGCACACGCGCCGATCTCCTCCCCGTAGATGACGCTAAGCTGAGGACAGGGGACAGGACTCTCTCTCTCTCCCTCACACCGTCTCTCTCCTTTACACACACACACACACACACACACACACACACGCACACAGACACACACACACACACACACACACACACACACACACACACACACACACACACACACACACACACAGACACACACACTTCTGGACTGGATGAAAGCTCTATGGATGTGGACGTGGAGAAGGGGCGTGGCGGATGAGAGAAAAAGTGCCCGCTCCGCTCCGCTCCTCTCCTCTCCTCTCCTCTGCTCTCGTCCGCAGAGCACGGGTCTCCCCTGAGTGACGGATCATCCTGCTCTCCGTCAGAGGTCATCCTCTGTGTCCACCCAGAGGTGCTGTCCTACCCTCTCCTGTCCTGTCCCGTCCTGTCACCCACTACAGAGCAATGCAAGACCACATCCCAGGGCTGCTGCAGTCAGGCTGTCTGTCTGTCTGTCTGTCTTCAACATCAGCCTGGACCTTCTACACATTGTTTTGTTTTATTTTATTTTGTTTTGTTTTTTTCCACTTGTAAAGTGTTGCTTTACTTGACGACATTTTATTTTATTACAGTTTGTTTCATAGCTGAACTATATACATATACAAAAATATATATATATATCTATATATTTTTTTGCACTCCTGAGATGACAACAGGTTTTCCCACTCGACAGAAAACACTGCGCTCTCGTTATTGCTCCTCCTTCTCCTCTTCCTCCTCCTCCATCGGCTTCTCTCCCTCCTCCTGTTTTTTTGCGCGGCGAGCGCCCGCGACAGGATGCGTGCTGACCGCGTGTGAACGACCCAACCGGCCCCCGGAGAGATGTCGAGAGTGCCGTCCGGCGTCCCAGCTCTCAATAAGTGATCCCAGGAAGAGAGGAGAGAAGCGCCAGGGCGACAGTCTACCAGGGAGGGAACCGTTGTCTGGGATCAGGCTGAACCAAGACAGGCTTTAGAGCAAAGGATGGGTCGGGGTTGGGGGCGGGGGTTGGGGGGAGGGGGGTCAGTCAACTCAGGTGCTAGTAGCTGGGTGAGGTCCAGATAACACGGGACAGATGGCTACTCATCATCACGGCCCTGACGTCCCCCAGACACACAGACTCCACAGGCGTGAGGGGTGGTGGGGTTTTCACAGGCTCTGCACTGGAGCAGCTTTGCAGCAGTTTTCGGCAGTGAGCACTGGTATGTAACCATGGCAGCCGTGGCCGTTTGTACTATCAACACAACATTGCAATACCAATTTGACTCACACCAGCTCAGCTCAACGACAGCATATTACAGACTGAAAAAGGAGGAGAGTGAAAAGGGAGAGGGTGATGAGATCGGGTGCAAGAGGGAGGGAGGGAGAGAGAGGGAGAGAGAGAGGGAGGGAGAGAGAGGGAGGGAGAGATGTCCACAGTTAAGTAGCCTTGAAAGAGAGCGAGGGAGAGAGGCTGTTTGTGCGTCAGTGTTTGTGGGGTCATCACTGGCCTCCTGTTTCGTAAGAGCTGTCTCCTGCTTCTCTGCAGTGTCCAAGCCTGCACTCACTAAAACCCATCCATACGACTCTATATCTTTAAGTATGTGAAGCTATGGAAAAGATGTAGATCTAACACTGTATTTTAGATGGCCGATCACTATGTAAGAGTGGGAACTCCCACAGCAGATGATGATTGATTTGACTGATTGATTGATTGATTGATTGATTGATTGATTGATTGATTGCTTGATTGATTTTTCTGTGCAGATTCTTTTTTTTTCCAGTGCTCTGATCCAGTGTGCATATTGAGTTATCTGTTTTCGTTTGTATGTCACAAATTTACTTTTTTTAAGAGTATATTACAGTATTAAATTAAGCTTATTTTTAGCCTCTGAAACTGGACTAACAGCATGCCTCTGTATCAGATTCATGGGAACACTTCATGAGAAAAGTCTGACTTTATAAGCTTGACGGTATCTTTTAAGACTTCATGAACCAGATTGTGATGTGGCCAGAACTCTAAGCTGAAATCCAGTCAAGCCTTGAAGCTTTCTGCCCTGTGCTTAACTCCCTCCAGCCACACACACACACACATACACACACAGACACACATTCACATACACACACAGGCACACACTATACTACACTTGCACATTTGTATTAAAGCTGTCGATGTCAAGACAGTGTTGACCTGGTTCTGAGGGGTCCCACTGCTTTCAGGTCTTCTTCAGCAGACCCTCATGCACGTCAGAGAGGTATCTTCCCCTCCAAAGCCCAGATAAGTTTAGCCTCAGGAACCCACTAATAATGTCATATCACTATGGGCACATTGTGGATGTCGTCACATATGAGTATATTACACATAACAGTAGCTTGGAAGAGAGTAGAAAACAGCTGCTCAGGCTGGGTTCAGGGAGAAAAACCTGAAGGCATGGGGTCCCCCAAGGGTTGTGGTCAGGGGGCTCTGCTGTCTGTGACATGAATGTAATTCAGCTGCTCAGGGTTCTGAGAGGGCCTGTTAGATGCTGGTCTTCTGATCAGACTCGGTTTCCAGGACCCACACTTAAATAAGTGTCTTAAAGCAATGTGCTGGTCTAGAATCCCCTGCTCTCAGTGCTTGCGCAATATGCACGGGGAGGTGAATGTGGACCCAGGTCAGCACGCGCCACCTCGGACAGACTTTGCGAAGGGGGTCCTGGTCAGATTAGGGTTCCTTTATGTGATGCATACGGGAGACTCCAGGCCAAACCAGACTAGATTCACAGGTGCCATTAGTGCAATAGCTGTCCACAACGTAGACAAGAGCAGAGCATACAGTACATTGTCACATTCTTCTGTCACTTCCCCCCCAGTTCCCCGCATCGCCATCTCCACTACCATGCACGTGCTGCAGGGGTGTCTTACTTCCCAGAGTGCACTGCTCCACGGAGCCCGGAGCCCGCGGATATGCCACCCCTCATTCACCTGCTGTGGTTTACTCACACTAGAAACCAGCTTTGGACTCCTTAGGAACACAAGAATAAAAGGAACATGGAGAAAAACCCCATGGTGTATCAGGGAATACTAAATGATTCGTTTTTTTTGTTTTGTTTTGTTCTGTTTTTTTCCTCAAATTCAACTCCTGTGTTCAGCGCGCTTTGCTTGGTTTGGTAAATGGCTGACTGGTTTTCCCAATCACTATTATCACTCTCTCGGGTATTTTTGTACAAATAAGGGACTGATATATTCTGTTTTATTGTAAGTAGAATAAAATACATTGATATAAACACTAATATGACATTATGCTGGTGTCATTTGTTGTGTACTGTATCCTTAACTATTTTGTTACACGGAATAAGGGTTTAAAGCAAGACAATGTAGTTATTTTACAGTACCGGAGAATGGCGTCTCTGACATTGGTTGTGCACGCCGGTAAAGCCTAGTGTTTTACTATTAGCATGTTTCCATTGAGTGGTAGCCTACGGTTTTAAAGTAACATTGTTGTTGCATGTAGAAAAAATACCCTTTTTTTTGTTTTTAGACTAATTGGGTACCCCCTTAGCACTAAGGGGGTTATACAGCATAATTGAAATTGACTAAATTTGGAATTCCTACCCTTTAATTTTTTTATTTTACCTGATCTTGCACTCTTAAACATCCTTTTGACCTCTGTGTTGAAATTTATCTGGCCATACATTCATAGAACCTCTACAAGTGATTTTGACCCAGGTGATAGCATGACATTCTTGTCATACTAGAAGTTAGGCTTTCTCTGCCTTATTGCCACCTGCTGGTAAATACTGCTCACTCCACAAACAGGGACGGCAGAGGTGAATAACCTCACATAGTCTTCAGGAAGCACATGCATGCCAGATTTATCTGGAGCCAACAGAAATACACTAAAAAGAAAATAAATAAAACCAGACAGATAAGTACTGGTTGATAACATGTATTTATCAAATTTAACCAACAACCAATATCAACCAACCACTGTTCCATGTATACTGTCCCTCTTTCTGTCCTTTGGAGGCCCAAGCCCTGGTGACCCTGTGAGCTTTCACTGGCCTCTGACTTGCCGTTGAACTCCGGAAGGGTGGTGCATCACTCATGTCCCACTAGAACAGATACACCATATTCAGTATTCAAGCAAATGACCATGTGTCCAAATCCAAGTGGATTTGAACATATACAAAACTACATTTTGAATGTTTTGTTGAGTTGCTGGAAGGGCCATTGATGCTGCATACAATCTGAGGCACAGACATGACCTTGGCCCTTGGTGATGGGAGATCACACTCTGGAGGCAACTGGTTGAATTTGAAGCAGTGAAGCCCCCAATCGTTTTCCTCTTAAGAGCAAAGGGAATCAACAGCTACACATATAATTTTCTTCACACATCCAATAGCCTATTCATATCCATGTGACATGCTGAGAAACGTCACATACACTTTCCAATGTGCCTATCACTATAATACAGCCCTGGGATCTGTATAGAGAGTATAAGGATTCTTTCTGTCACAGGTTTCTTCCTAAATTGCAAATAAATTCACTTTGGCTGTAATATACTATAATAACCTTTTGGACTTCTAACTTTAGTCCTTCCACTCTCACGTGATGGAAGAGGGGCAGAGTATGATTTACAACTTATTGAGTAGTGATCGACGAGTTAATCATTATTTCAAAACAAAGTAAACTATCAAAGGATGTGTTTTTCATTTACAGATCTTGGTCATAAGATGGTGTACAGTGGCTTGCAAAGGTGTTCAACCCCTCTGCAAATCATCACTGTTTTCCTGTTTAAAATATTGCGTCATTGTTTAACTTAATTATTTAGACTCGTTGGCTATTGTAAAATTCTAAACTCTTCTAAAAGATATTAGTTTGTGATAGATATCACCAGACCGCCCACCCACCACCATATAGCCTAAATAATAATCTCAGCTCCACCAAGCACTCATGACAACAAATTAAAATACATCTGACTCCAAGGACTCCAGCACCATGAAGACTGTGGCCTCCATTACTCCTCTCTTTATGCGTCTTAAGGTCTGATTCGGGTCAAATATCATTTTTCACAATAGCAAAAATAATTTCTGTATATGTAAGAAAAGGCTAATTTTTGTAAGACTAAAACATTTTCTCATCACGCTGTCTTCATTTTATACCATGTTGCCTAAGGCTACATACAAGTTTGTCATGCTTTCTCGGCACTTAAAATACAGTATTTGTATATGACCCAGTCCCTGAGTGCGGTCTCTACTTCCCTACTTGAATGCACATACAAATCCAACCACTGAATAAGAAGGAACGTCTATGATTTCAGCTTTTTTACAACACGAATTCTATTTATGTGTGTTTTAACCTGAATTTGGGTTCTAATTCCAGAGATTATTGTCCAGTCTGAGAACAGTGATGATGATACAGTACTTACGTATTCCCAGCGTTTCACTTTTTACACATTTTGTTGTTTCAGACTCAGATTCTCATCAATCTACACACAATACTCCAACACCACACAAAAAAGCAAATGTTTGGAGTGTTTTGTAAATGTATAAAAATAAAAAAAAAGACTGAAATATGCCATTGACATTTACAAGTATTCACACTCTTTGTTATGACACTTGCCATTGAACTCTGGTGCATCCTACTTCTATCAATGGTCCTTGAGATGCTTCTACAACTTGATTGGAGTTCACCTGTGCCTAAATTAATTCACTGAACATTATTAGGAGAGACACAAATCTCTTTATATAAGGTCTCACAGTTGATGATGAATCTCACTAATAGTGTAAAAAGCGAAAACCAAGCCACAAGGTAGAGAGAATTGTCCGTAGACCTGTGAGACAGGGTTGTGTGAAGACACAGATCTGGGGAAGTGTACAAGAAAATTTCTGCAGCATTGGAAGTGCCCAAGAGCACGGTAGCCTCCATCATTCTCAAATGGAAATGTTTAGAACAACTAACAGTCTTCCTAGATCTGGTCACTCAGCCTAACTGAGTAATCCAGGATGAAGGACCTTGGTCAAACAGGTAAGGACCAAATGGTCACTATGAATGAGATCTAGAGTTCCTTTGAGAAAATGAGAGAAGTGTAAAGAAGGACAAACATCCCATAGTCCCAGATTACTGAATTAGGCTTGTTTTGACATGCACTGTTAACTGTGGGACCTTATATCGACAGGTGTGTCCCTTTCTAAATCTTGTCCAATCAACTGAATTAACAGGACTCTAATTAAGCTGCACCTGGGCTCAATTTTGAGCTTGATCGCAAAGGCTGTGAATACAAGTGATTTCTTCGTATTTTATTTTTTAATAAATTTGCAAAAATCTCAAACAAACTTTTTTAAGTTGTCATTATGGGGTATTATGTGTAGCATTTTGAGGAAAATTTATTTAATCCATTTTGGAATAAGGCTGTAACATAAAAAAATGTGGAAAAAGTGAAGCGACTGTGAACTCGTTCAGTATGCACTGTATATCCAAAGAATGTGCGCTCATTTCACTAAATTGTGTGCTCATTTTACTAAATCTTACTCTCAATTTAGTAAATCCGCCTGCACGTTTTACTAAATAGGGCGCTCATTTTGTTAAATTGTGCTCTCATTTTATTTTTTGTAAAATGATTGTTCCATTTCAGGACCTTGAAAAGTTTGAAAAGAGGGCATTACATGACACAGGCTGTAGCCTCATTGTCATGTGCTCAAATGTGAAGTTGAACTGAAACTTAAAATGAATATGGGTCATAAAGGTTAATTCTGTTTACTGTACGTTTCATTCTGCATTCCAACTGTCTTGGAACTGAATTTGGTTGTAAAACAGGCCTAAAAACAAAAATCTTGTTTCCTTTATTAGTTTTAAGAGTGGGGACAGAGACCTATATAAAGTAGCGAAGTATGAATTTGAGAAAGCTGTCACTAAGGCTATAAGGCGGACTACAGACGCAAACTTGAGGACAAACTCAGTAGTAATGACAGCAGAGGAGTCTGGGAAGGCTTGAAGCGAATTACTTATTACACAAGCACAGCACCAGGGATCAGTGATGACGATCCTGAACTACCTGACAGCCTAAACGAGTTTTACTATCGTTTTGATAAAAGTAATGACAGACACCTCACACAGCCCAGAGGGGTCAACCCCCCCAGCCCCCCTTTTGTCATTGAAGAGCACGAGGTTAGACTGCTACTTAAGAAACAAAACTGCAGGAAAGCTGCAGGCCCTGACCTGGTATCCTCTGCCACCATCAAGCACTGCGCAGTTGAGTTGGCTCCAGTGCTCACACATATTTTTAACTGGTCACTAAGAGAATGTAGAGTCCCTGACTGTTATAAGTCTGCTGTCATAGTACTTGTGCCCAAAAAGACCAAAATTAGCTGCCTGAACAACTACCGACCAATAGCCTTAACTCCGGTGGTGATGAAAATATTTGAGCGCATTGTATGCACCTACCTGTCCTGGGTAGTGAGCCTAGAGCCCTTCCAGTTTGCATACAGGGCAAACAGGTCCGTTGAGGATGCTGTGTCCCTATGTATCCACTCTGTTCTACAGCACCTAGAGTCCCCAGGTAACTTTGCCAAGATTCTTTTTATAGATTATAGTTCTGCTTTTAACACAATTTTACCCATCAAACGTTTTAAACAACTTCAACAGATGAATGTGCATGACTCTCTCTGTCATTGGATCCTGGACTTTCTGCTGCATAGGAAACAAGTGGTAAGAGTAAACAGCAAAACCTCCAGGGTCAAATACATCAGTACTGGCACCCCTCAGGGGTGTGTCTTATCCCCCCTACTGTACTCACTGTACATTAATGACTGTGTATCACATACAGACTCTGTCAAGATGTATACATTTGCAGATGACACAACATTGGTAGGGCTTATCTCTAAGGACGATGACGTGGCTTACAGAAATTAGGTCCTCACACTAGTAGAATGGTGTTCCCACCACAATTTAGAGTTAAATGTTTTAAAGACCAAAGAAATCTTAGTGGATTTTCGCCGCAAGGGGCTAGTGTCCCAGCCCCTGACCATCAATGGGGTAGAGGTGGAACGGGTGGGCAGCTTTAGGTTCTTAGGGACCATAGTCTCATCCTCTATGAAATGGGGAGACAACCTGGGCTGTATCATTAACAAAGCCCACCAGAGGCTCTTTTTTCTCCGGCAGCTGAGAAAATTTGGGGTGGCCTGCAAGGGGATGCTGCAATTCTATCGCGCCACTATTGAGAGTATTCTCTCCTTCTCTATTACTGTCTGGTATGGAAGTGCCACTGTTCAGAACAGGCTACAGCTAGACAGAATAGTTCACACGGCTGAGAAGATCATGGGTTGCAAACTCACCCCCTTAGCAGAAATCTACAAGGCCCACATGCAACGCAAGGGCATGAAAATCCTGCTGGATGCAACTCATCCTGCCAACCACCTCCTTAAGATCCTCCCATCAGGTAGAAGGCCGAGGGCTATTAACACAAAGACCTCCCGCTTTTTAAATAGCACATACTGTAGTGTAATCAGATTTTTAAATAACTCTCCATCCTTGCACCAATACCTCATGGAAGCAGATCAAGCCAACATACTGTAGGTCTTGGATAGTGTGTTTTTTTAAGCAATATGTTTTTAATTGTATTCATGCTATATGCCACAGTACTACCTATACAGTATATTTATTTTACTTATTTTCATCATCATCCTATTATATTTGCACTTCAGGAAGTGAACTTAAAACCTGAACTTTAGGTAAACTTCCACTAAAATGTCACCTGTCACTTTTGACTCTTGTCTATGTAGGGACGAGCCATGAATGAATGTACTATGTCTGATGCCTATATGTCTATGTCTTTGGCTTCTTATCTTCGTTTGATGTCGTCTTGTCTGTTGTACTGTAGAGCACACTTGCAGCAAATTCCTAACAACTTCTGTTAGTATTGAATCTTGAATCTTTATTTATTATGACTATGCAAAATTTCTTCCAATCTTGAGATAATAAGTCATAACTAAGTCATGTGTAAGTAATAACTAATGATAAATTATCAGTCAGTTTATTCCATTGTTATCAGTTCTCGAGCAGTTTATGATGTACAGTAGATTGCCATGTATAAATAACGCTCTCATACTCCAGCAGGCAAATCACTCCAAACTAAGACACCTGATTACTTTCCCAAGGAGGTTGGCACCGTGACGTCTTTGACATCCATTTTACTCCTCTCTGTGTGTGTCATGAGTTCTGCTTCAGGTAAAGACATCTCCACAAATCATTTCAGCATTTGTAAAAGATGGCTTATCATCATTGTAAGAATAATAAAGCATTTTCTCATATATACCACTGTTTTTATTATATATCATGTTGCATATAGGCTTTGTAAAAAATCTGACCAAAGAATAAGAAGTAAATTCTATGATCACAATACTCTATTATACTGATTCATTCCAGTGCTGTGTGTTCTGCACCCTGCTGCCTGATTTTGTCAGTTGACAACACTATCTACAACAGTTCTCAAAGGGCCCCCCTTATAAACATAACACTGATTAAGCATTTGATTTGTATTTCAGTTTGAGAACTGCTGCTCTATACTGACTCATTCCAGTGATATGCGTTTTAACCTGAACTGTGTCTAATTCCAGAGCGCATTATCCAGTCTGAGAACAGGACAGATGAATCTCCAGCCATTCAGAGTAAAAAAAACGTATTGATTTGTTTCACTTTGCTATTTACTGTAGAGCTGTTGTCAGTAAGATCCCTATGTGTGTTTGTTTGTGTGTGTGTGTGTGTGTGTGTGTGTGTGTGTGTGTGTGTGTGTGTCATATAATGTTTATGAAGGTAAGAAGTTGTAAATTCCAGTTTTATCTGAAAAACAAGGCTTTATCATGGTTGCTGATGATACCAATGCCACATAGTTTTCTCACAGAAGATTAAAAACATAATCCAGCCTTTTCAGCTGTTCTGTTTTTTCAACTAAGTTTACTCAGGAACTTGTCCAGTGGGCTGGGAACAGTACGATCAGCACTGCTTCAAATTTATCAGCTCTTTGAAGACATGGGCAGAGGCAGAGGTTGGTTCACAAGAAACAAACAGTAAATCAAATAAATACAACGAAACTGTTTAGTTTGTTATATTGCAAAAATAAGTGAGCAAATATGTTCTGAAATAGGTATATACATATGTACTATTTACTGAAATATGTACTGAAATAGGCCTATGCATATGTACCATTTACTGAAATATGTACTTTGCTTATTTTTGTTTCTTCTTTTCTCCCCAGCGCTCCTGTTTACTGCTGGGAGGCAATCTTGCATCTGTGCACAGTGTTGCAGAATATCACTTTATTCAAGGGCTGATAATGACGCTTACTCATGGTTCACCTACCACTTGGATTGGGGGTTCAGACGCCCAACAGGTCAGGGTCATTTTTGTCTTCAATCAGCGACATTGCCTTACTGGGCTGAGCTGAGCACATGCTGATTGACCTCCTCTGTCATGCAGATTCCCTTTCTAAGCTAAACTAGCTTCACCAGCAGATGGTGATAAAGAGGTGGTCTGACCTCTGGTTTTCCCTGATCTGTGCAGGAAGGAATCTGGTTTTGGAGTGATGGGTCCAGATTTGCATTCACTTACTGGAGAACAGGTGAACCCAATAACAACAACGGTGCTGAGCACTGTCTTCAGATGAACTATGGAGGTAAATTCTACCAAGTGTTATTTAAAGTTGCTCATATCAACCCAGTATTTAAGTATATAAAAAGTACCTTTATCATGTGGTGTTTCATCATTTCATGCCATTTCTGAAGGTGGTCTGCATTGGAATGACGCGGTCTGTTCAGATGCATCTCCATCCGTCTGTGCAAGAGGACTTATTTCACCATAATATTTTCACTGTATTTCCCATGGAAGTTGTGGTCTTTGTCATTGATGCATGGGTATTGCCCAGCAGAATACAAGAGGTTGATTTTGTGCCATTGAAGCCCCATAAGAGCAGAGGTTACTTGTCTTTGCACACATCCATATAATGTATGGGTTTTATCACACAAGTGACATAAATGCCAAGAAACAGCATATCAAGCATTTTCCAATGATTGATTAGCCCATCAAAATTACTGTAGTCCTCACATCTGTAGGACTGTGAGTCTACAGCATACCTTGTCTGAGAACATGAGATTCAGGATAATCTCTTATCATAGATCTGGCCAGCCACACACTTTAATCCGGCCTGCCAGCATTTAAATAGGTTATCATAGGCTGCTGCTATTAGCCATAGTCACAGCACTAGCCATAGGCTATATTTGAGTGGAGCTGGCAAAAGAGTCTTAAAGTGACAGTGCACCATTTATAAATGAATTAAACAGCATCAAATTAACAGTTTTTAATATTCTACAACAAAATTACTCTGTCATTATTATCATTTAAATTCTACAAAATGTATATATCTATATATATATATATATATATATATATATATATATATACATATATATACTGCATTTTCAGTATGCAATATTGATTAATTCAGTATGCAATAAAATGCAGTATATATATATATATACATATATATATACTGCATTTTCCAGTGTGGCCCTTGAGTCAAAAAGTTTGGCCACCCCTGTCTTAAACCAACCAGGCTCGCAGACCATTCATCCCACCAGCATTAAACTGCTAAAGAGAAAAAATGTCACAGATGATACTGCACTATTCTATAATGTAGAGATGGGGTTGTGCTTGGTGTCTGCTTTTGTGTTGGTGCTACGTGATTGGTGGTTGTCCAGTTATTGTCTGTTGTCTGTTTATCTGACGAGCTGTATGGTACAAGATGAATTTACGAAAGGACCAATAAACATCTATTTACCTATCCCAGGCAAATGGGGCAAAGGTTGCCAGACCGGTTATATAATGCCTGAATATAAGGCGAAACTCTACAGGTGAATAGGGTAAAAAATGTAACTAGCAAATATCACTATAAAACTTTCCCAGTTGATAACTTACATTAATATGAGTTTACTGTACTTTAATGTTTAAATATGAAGTTACCTTTATATGGCTCTGGGTAGGCCTATTCACCTTGAAAGCCCAGAGCCATATAAAGGGCCTACCCATATCAAGTGCAAATCAACTCAAATAAAATGTACTAAAATACAGTGTTCTGTGTGTGATAGTTATTCAGACAATACTTCATGCATCCATTCATCCCACCAGCATTAAACTGCTAAATTAGCTAGGAAGAGAAAAATGTCACTGATGATACTGCACTTCCATAATATAGAGATAAAGAATGTTCTGCAAGCCCTACATCCAGCCGTTCTCTTTCCTCCGAGAGCTACTTTGACAAAACAGACATGGCCGAGAGCCTTTTTTCCTCTGAGAGCTACTGTACTTTGACAAAATGGACTTGGCCAAGAGTTATTATGTTAGTATTTCTACTCTCACACATCTGCACGTTATTGATACTTGTGTGCCATTGCCTTATTCATGTCAGCTGGTTAATTCATATTTTTGAAATCTGCACATCTCACAGTAAACTCAGCTCTTCAGAGAGTATCACCTCTAGCACTACCTTCAAGTAGACTTGCTAATTCTAGCACTAGAACTAGCACTTGACTGTATGGAAGTACTGGTAACACTTACTGCTGCACTAACTTGTCCTTATTACACTATACCTTGATTTTTTACCCCTTTATGGAATTGGCTTTGGGTTAAAAAGCATTAGCCAAACGTAATGTAATATCAAATTCTTGGTTGAACTCCACAGGAAGTCCAAAGCAGTCAGGCCCCACTAAAAACACATAAAGTGCCAATCTTAACTGTAAATAAAAGAAAAAGCAGGAACCTGGCAGATTGCATCTTGGATATCAGGAAAAGAAAGCAATCCTTTCTCATTGAAAGTATCTTTTACTGTATATAGTGAATACCCCAATGTTCCCAATAAGGAGCTGTTATAGGCCTCCCACCAATTAGAAGTACTTTATGATTGAATTTTGGGGAGATGTTTTCCAATTACAGAGATGACATGTGCCTCAACATTGTATACTGTAAGGGCCCAAATGCAATTGACATTGAAATGTTGACAAAAATAACACATTAGAGGATCTATTCCACTGTGCCTCCCTTTAAAGTATGTCTGCGATGTTGAACTGAAACTTAAAATGAATATAGGTCATAACGGATTTGCTAATTATTTCATTCTGTTTAGGTTTTATACAGCATTTCAACCGTCTTGGAACTCGGGTTGTGCCATACCTTTTCAGTATCAGACGGGTTGTAAAACAAGCCTGAAAAGAAAAACATCTTGCATCCTTTATTAGTTTATTTATTAGACATTATAGTATGACTACTGTTGTAATTGCACAAAAGAATTGCATTTTGAGATATGTCACAAGTAAGTAATAGTTAATGACGTTGGGGTCTTGTTTTATTTCAGTTTCCTGGGTGGATCCCAAACATCTATTTGCATGCTCTCCTCGGTCCTCTGTCCTCCTCCAGCTCGTGCCCTGGAAATCGCTCAAAGCTCAACCAGAGACTTTCTAATGAGGAGACACAGCACTCAAAAAATCCTCCATAGAAATGCATGGGGTTAAGTTTGCAACGCCAATATGGCAGTTGTCTACACATATCCCACCCCTTCCGCAAACAAAAAGTCGACATGTGAATACATTGTACCAATCATGTGGTGTGTTGTGAAGACATCGTGCCAATCATGTGTTGTGATCTCGCTGCTGGAGCAAGGTTGGTGTTGTGAAGCCTTGCACATGCGCATTTCTGCCAAAATAAATGCCCAATAAGTGCCCAAAAAGCGTTGCAATATGGCCGCCGAGTGGAGGGACTTGCCTAAAAGGACTTTGGCTCAACATCATCAAGGATGTCTTATTTGTCTAATTGCAAACAGAGGAGGTGAGAACGAGGACAAAGGAGAGAGGAGAAAGGTCCGATACGCAAGGAGACACAAGAGCATCATATGGGGGCAGATCATTTCTCTATTTGTCCATCCTGTCCTAACCCCTCTTTCTTTTTTCTAGTATATTTTTGGGCTTTTTGTCTTTATTTGGACAGGACAGTGAAGACAGACAGGTAGTGAGCGGGAGAGAGAGAGAGAGATGGGGTGGGGTGGGATATGACCGCAGGTCGGACTTGAACCTGGGTCCCCATGGTTGCTCGGACCCGTTCATGGTACGGGCGCTGTAGCGTGTTGCGCCACAGTGCTCCCCCTAACCCCTCTTTCTAATTAATTTTGTGATGGAAACGAGGAAAGAACGATAGGAGGATGGAGGAATAAAGGAGGCAGATATGAGAAATAACGGTGCGTATGCGCATTTTTCCCAATGAAAACATAATCATTCACATCACCTCATGTAGGAATAAAGAGGTGGGAAACTGGGGGAAGATGGTGCGTTCAGGCCACCTGTGAATATTAGGGACCTTCCCCGTGATTATGCTGTTTTTCCCATTGCGAGTGAATGTGCTTTGCAGTCGGAATGTGTAAAAAACATGGATGCCACAAGGTTAAAAAATATGCTCACGAAATAAACTGTATTTGCTTTAAAATATGGTGTAAGACGCCAAAGTGACGACAAAAGTGACGACGAGCCCCCAACTGGGCAACTCTTCCCCCAGTTTCCCACCTCGTTTTCAGACAGCAAACTTAGATTTTTGCTACCTCAGAGCTAACTTCTAGTGCAACTTGCCATAGGTAGCTTCAATTAACATCTGGATCTCCTTATATGGGCAAAGATGGCCGTTTTGGTTTTTTTTTTGTAGGCGAACTTCAGAGGTCTATTCCATCATGTCTGCTCCTCATATTACTTCCTGTTGCCTTCTGGGTCCTGCATGAGTTCTTTTGTTTATCTTTGCCATGTGCTTCTGTTCCTTATCCCTGTCTCCGCCCCTCTCCTGTGTCTAGTTCTCTTACCTGATTATTGGTTCATTGTTTTCACCTGTGTCCTGTTTCCCAGTTAACTCCTGTGTATTTAAACCCTCATGTCTCTTTCTGTTTGTCAGTCATTGTTTGTATGTATGGTGTTGTAGTGCTTGTTTGCTGCTGCAAAGAGTCTCTTGATTGTAAGTTAATCTGTTTTGTCATGCATTTGGGTATAACATTTGAAGCAAATGTGACTATAATACTTCTCAGTCAGCTTATTCAGTATCAGTTTATTCACAACCAGTTTGTATTTAGATTGCCCACCCACCACCACTGTCTAAATAATGTTTTCATACTCCAGCAGGTAACCCGCTTCAAACAATAAGATAATTGATTCCGTTTCCAAGGTGGTCGGCACCATGACGTCTGTGATCTTCATTTTAATCCTCTCCGTGTGTGTCATGAGTTCTGCTTCAGGTAAAAACATCTCCACAAATCATGTCCGCATTTGTAAATGAGGGCTAATCATCAGGAATAGCATTTTCTCATCTCTATCACTCTATTATATATCTTGTTGCATAGGCTATGCAATTCCAGAGATCATTGTAGGCCTACAGCCTGATAACAGCACTGATGCTCTCTCCGTTCATGGTAAGATTTATGTATTTATTTCCTTCACTCTGCTGCCTAAACCTTTCATCAGTTGACCACCCTCTACACCAGTTCACAAACCTTTGATGGCCAGGGAACCTTTACAAGAAAGAAAAGGGACCCCCCCCCCCCCCCCCCCCCTTTAGTCATAACATTGATGAAGTGTATTACTACCATTTGGTGAGACCGAAGACTCTTTTCGTGCTCGACATATTTATAAAGTCTATTTTAATTGTATAAGTTTAAGAACCGCTGCTCTACCTTATTGATTCATTCTAATGACGTGTGTTTTAACCAGAGCCGGACCGTAACGGAGTACATGTACTTGAGTACAGTTTTGAGGGATCTGTACTTTACTCGAGTATCATGTTTGGGGAGTACTCATGACTTTACTCAAGTACATTTGAGAGGCAAATATTGTACTCTTTACTCCACTACATTTCTATCCATAACCGTGAGTACCCGTTACTACTTCTAAAAAAAAGAAAAATCTCGGAAACCCTCAATTTGTTGTTTCCCTCTCAAATGTGATTGGATTGTGCAGGCGCCACTGATTTTCCGCCAAAGTCAACTCCATGGTCAGATTTAGATAAGAGACGAAGCCATGGACGAAACTATGAAGACGCAGCAGGTCCATCCCAGGAATTGTGGCAACCCGTGCCTCCACCTATTTCAAGTTAATGATAGTTTTCGCTTCAAGTGTTTCAATTACAAAATAGTATTTTGTATTTAAAATACGTATTTTAAATACATGTATTAGAAATACTGCCAATTCCTGGCAACATGGTAAAAAGATGAAAATGACCTGATTTTACTTTCAATTCCTTTTACATTCTCCAAGGTATTAACATTAACATTTTTCATAACTCATGTAGGACGTTTCTGTACATAAATGTAAGCACTGTGGCAGTAATGCAATATTTACTCTTGTACTCTTGATACTCAAGTACTTTTAAAAACCAGTACTTCAGTACTTTTACTTAAGTAGACATCTGACTGTTTTTCTTGTACTTGAGTAAAATTTAGCAAAGCGTATCTGTACTTTTACTCAAGTAATGAAGCTTTGTACTCTGTCTGCCTCTGGTTTTAACCTGAACTTCAATTCCAGAGCTCATTGTCCAGTCTGACGGATGGATGGACTCTCCAGCCATTCAGGGTAAACAAACTATGATGTTTTTCACCTAGATCTGGTGTTGGTAACATCATGGGATATGTATATGTGTATATATATATACATATATGTGTATATGTATATGTGTATGTGCAGGGTGCTATTTGTGTAAAAACCAGAGGGGGGGATGATTTTGAATAAGTTTGTAAACCCCCCCCCCCCCCCCCAAAAAAAAAAATTAAAAATGAAAGAACGATTCATAGCCTAGTAATGTCATGGCTAATAATACCCTATATTATTTTTGCCACCTTTGTAACATTTTAGTTTTAGTTTACCGTGGTGTATGACTTTAAACAGCGAGTGTGCTTGGTATGATGATCAGCTCCTCTAATGCAGGGTAGGACTACGTTTTGACAAGCATACAAATTCACCTTGTTCTTGCCCCATCTGAAATGACTTCTCTACTTTTGCTGCCTCCATCCTTTCTGTATTTGTTGTGTAAAAAAACGTTGTATATGATGGCACTGAAGTCTTTAAGTTAGTGAATTGGCTAACAGTGTTAGTTGGTAACCAAATAGCCTACACATTGCGCTACACGCTGCGTAGGCTACGTGCATCCTGCTGATTTGCGTTCAGTAGCCAAGTGCGTAATATTGCAAAAGTTGAAAAAATAAATGTGTTTATTGTAGCCTACAGAAAATGAATAGCCTATCATACTGTTAGTTAATTGTCTACAGTGCAGTAAAGAGTTTGGAGAGTAAAGTTATAGGGCAACTTGAAGTTTTATTAAAATAATTTACGAACCAGAACATAAAGACCATGAAGCTTCTATTTCTTGCAGCTGTTAAAACACCCGCTAGATAGTTTAAATACCCACCAACATTCGTTTTTGCAGTAGGCCTACAGATTATTTCTAAAAGTTATTTGTCTACTACTGGCTGATTTATCAAACGAGTGCTTTCTCGTTCGTCCTCCGCAAACTACAGGTGTTTCGGTAGAGAGCCATTGAATAAGCGATGCCAAGCAATTTCTGTAACACTTTTTGTGACATTCAGCAAATATCTCCTCATTTAATGTAAGTTCCTTCGGACAATAGGCCTACGTTCTACTCTACGTGCAGTTGTCCTCCATCTCAGTTGCATCAGTTTTCTAATTTTGAAGGTTCTAAAACATTATTATGCTTCACTGAATCCTTCTCGTTTTCTTTTATTTGTCCAGCTAACTTTTCCATTGAACCTAGCCATTTATGATGGATTAGCCTACACACTCGACATTCTGAAATGTCCTGCACGATCAAGGCCAAATTAAGTTATCACGCAGCCACTGTGTCAGCAGCATCAGTGCTGACAGTGATGGTGCGTTTCTGATGTCAGATTATTATGTAGGCTAGCCTACTAGACTGTTCTCACGTTGCAGCGCTTTACTTGTATGAAGTAGCATTAATCAATATGAGGGGCGGGGGATAAATGTTGTCCCCCCCGACGATAAAAATAATTTAGCAGAGGTAAGGGGAAAACCAGAGGGGGGGAAATCCTCACCATCCCCCCCCCCCTACAAATCGCACCCTGTGTATGTGTGTGTGTATGTATGTATGTGTATATATATATATATATATATATATATATATATATATATATATCGACATATTTATAAAGTCTATTTTAATTGTATAAGTTTAAGAACCGCTGCTCTACCTTATTGACTCATTCTAATGACGTGTGTTTTAACCAGAGCCGGACCGTAACGGAGTACATGTACTTTAGTACAGTTTTGAGGGATCTGTACTTTACTCGAGTATCATGTTTGGGGAGTACTCATGACTTTACTCAAGTACATTTGAGAGGCAAATATTGTACTCTTTACTCCACTACATTTCTATCCATAACCGTGAGTACCCGTTACTACTTCAAAAAAAAGAAAAATCTCGGAAACCCTCAATTTGTTGTTTCCCTCTCAAACGTCATTGGATTGTGCAGGCGCCGCTGATTTTCCGCCAAAGTCAACTCCATGGTCAGATTTAGATAAGAGACAAAGCCATGGACGAAACAATGGATGAAGACGCAGCAGGTCCATCCTGGGAATTGTGGCAACCCGTGGCCCCACCTATTTCAAGTTAATGATAGTTTTCGCTTCAAGTGTTTCAATTACAAAATAGTATTTTGTATTTGAAATACGTATTTTAAATACATGTATTAGAAATACTGCCCTTTCCTGGCAACATGGTAAAAAGATGAATGACCTGATTTTACTTTCAATTCCTTTTACATTCTCCAAGGTATTAACATTAACATTTTTCATAACTCCATGTAGGACGTTTCTGTACATAAATGTTAGCACTGTGGCAGTAATGCAATATTTACTCTTGTACTCTTAATAATCAAGTACTTTTAAAAACAAGTACTTCAGTACTTTTACTTAAGTAGACATCTGACTGTTTTACTTGTACTTGAGTAAAATTTAGCAAAGTGTATCTGTACTTTTACTCAAGTAATGAAGCTGTGTACTCTGTCCGCCTCTGGTTTTAACCTGAACTGTGTCTAATTCCAGAGCTCATTGTCCAGTCTGACGGATGGATGGACTCTCCAGCCATTCAGGGTAAACAAACTATGATGTTACCAACACCAGCTCTAGGTGAAAAACATCATTGTGTGTGTGTGTGTGTGTCATTCCAGAGCTGTGTGTTGATTAATTAATATGAGAAAAATAACTGATTAAAAAAAATTAGTGCAGATTAATCGATTCCGTATGACCTTTGACCCCAAGCCTAGTCAGTAAAAATTAGACTGTAAAATGAAGAGAAGAAAACGTGGCCCCAGCAGTGGCGTGACTGGCTGGGGCACCTGCACCGTATGCTGGCGACCCGGGTTCGATTCCCGCCCCGTGGTCCTTTCCGGATCCCACCCCGACTCTCGCTCTCCCACTCACTTCCTGTCAATCTCCACTATCCTATCTGATTAAAGACATAAAACCCCCAAAAAAATATACTTAAAAAAAAATAAATAAAGAGAGAGAGAAGAACACGTGCTGCCTGGATCATTGATTGGAACATTTACTTTTACAAAACAGCCTGATGGTGTTGATAAAAAATAAAGTGTTGAAAATCAAGTCCTCTGCAATGTCTGCAGCAAGGATTTGCATATCACCGGAGTTCATCAACTCTGTAGTCCCACATCAATGCAAAGAAATAAGTGTTGACATTGAGGGGAGTGTTAATTTATTTTCATTGTCTCCCCTAGGTTATATCTGTGGCCTGAAATGCCTTGTATGTGAAAAAAAACTTCTTCTCTAAGCACTTTTGAATTTATTTCCTCAGCATATTGGGTCATATCATAGATTATTATGGCAATTATTTGAACAGTAAAAATAATAATAAAAGTCTTTGAACTTTAATGTCACTAATGCTGATTATTCAATGATTCATTTGAATTTAAATATTTAAAATACTTTCACAGCAAAAATTATATATGCGATTAATTTAGATTAATTAATCAGAGTATGTAATATTTTTTTTAATCGATTGACAGCCCTAGTGTGTGTATATGCTACTGTCTAAAGTTAAGTTGCAGTGTCAGTTTTCTCAGAAAATTACTAATGTAATCCAGCTGTTATTTTTTTTTACATTTTATTTGTATCTAATTTATTCAGAAATGTGTCCTGAGGATTGGGAAGAATACGAACAACGCTGTTTCAAATTTATCAGCACTGCAATGACTTGGGCTGAGGCAGAGGTTGGTTCACAATAAATGTATTTAACTTGTTAACAAATAGATGGATATACTGAAACTTTAAGTTTTTCTTCAATGTTTTCTATGACCTGACCTTTCTATGACCCCCCCCCCCCCCCCCAGAGCTCCTGTTTAGTGCTGGGAGGTCATCTGGCATCTGTGCACAGTGTTACAGAACATTACTTCCTTCAAGAACTAATATTGGCGAACGCTGAAGGTTCACCTCTCGCTTGGATTGGGGGTTCGGATGCCCAGCAGGTCAGACTTATTTCAAATCTCAGAGACATTGCCTTTCTGGCTCTGAGTATATGACTATGTAGGCAACAGTCTGTGCCATATATATATATATATATATATATATATATATATATATATATATATATATATATAGCCTTAGTTTATCTTCACACCATTTAAAAAAAAAAAAAGCAAATTAAAGACTCTCCTAACGTTGTTGCCTTTCAGGACCTCAAATGGCAATTATTTTATAGGACTTAAAATGAACGCACATTTTCAGGATATAGCAGACACACAAATCTGGCAAAAACACCTCCAGGGTTCTTTAGCCTACTGATCGGACCTTATTTATCTTATGTTTCTTTACTCGGAAAGACTCAGACTTTCACTACTAGCCTGCAAGCATTGAATTCTGCATGGAGATTGACATGACCTTTACTAGCCTTCCTGTCTTTTGTAGCATCTGTCTTTGGTAGCATCTGTAGTAGGCTATCGTTTAAGTTAAGCATTTTATAATGCTGACAATTGATTTGTGCAAATGGTCAAATCATGTGATCGGCGTTCAAGTGTTCTCCCTATAGGGGTGCTTCTTATTCCTCTTCTCCCTTATGTCCTAGAGCAGTGGTTCCCAACCTGGGGGTCGCCAGAGATTGCAGGGGGTCCGTACAATGTTGCCTGGGCTGAGGTTGTAAGGTTACCAGGGGCTGCTGTGGCCTAGTGGTAAGGGCTACGGGCTTGTAACAGAAGGGTTGCCTGTTCGATCCCTGACCAGTAGGAAAAATCTGGGCGGGGGAAGTGGTTGAACACTGCTCTCCCATACCCACATCCACCGCTGATGTGCCCTTGAGCAAGACACCTAACCCTCACTGCTCCCCGAGTGCCGCTGTAGCAGGCAGCTCACTGCTCCGGGTTAGTGTGTGCTTCACCTCACTGTTCACTGTGTGCTGTGTGTGTTTCACTATTGGGATAAATGCAGAGACCAAATTTCCGTCACGGGATCAAAAGAATATATATACTATACCGAAATTATATTGCTGCGCATTAAATGTATAAAATCCCAATAACACAACCCAATTGGATAATCAAAATTCTGTATAATCCAAATTAAAACATATTTTTGTTTCACATTTAAATTCATGTAGCTATTTATTACCTCTGAACTTATAAGTTTGTAATTAATCACTTCATTCTTTGTGTGTATGTGGGTAGGAGTTCGGGTAGGGGCCCTGGCTTGTTTTAGACACAGGCAAGGCGGCCTTCAAGGAAAACATTTTGGAACCACTGTCCTAGAGGATGGGTGCGAGGATTCATGCAAATAAAGATATGAGGTGCAGCCTAGGTGTCCTATGTGGACAAGATTCATAAATTTAAATTAACACCGCAGTTGGAGAATACATCTAATGGCCTCCTTACCCCAAACAATTTTGACAAGATTTGGGAAAGTTTCTTGAAAGATTGAAGTATTTTACCGGTAATTAATGTTCCCCATTCAAACTATACTCAAAAGACTACAATCTTTCAAGAATCTTTCCCAAATCCTGTCAAAGTTGTTTGGTGTAAGGAGGCCAGTGGTGGCAATGTCTACCCAGAACCATATAAAGATCATCTTGGTTGATGAAATAAAGATAAGTCATCAAGATTTATTCACTGCTCTCTGACCTGTGATGTATTTTAATCTGTGCAGGATGGAATCTGGTTTTGGAGTGATGGGTCCAGATTTGCATTCACCCTCTGGGGTACAGGTAAACCCAATAACTGGATGACACCAGAGTCCTGTCTTCAGATGAATGCAAAAGGTAAATTGCATGAAGTTATTTAAGATTTTTCATATCAGCCCAGTATTTCAGTACTTTGTAGTAAAAATAACCCATTTGTCATCCCATATTTGAAGAATCTCTGTGTTGGAATGACCGTATCTGTTCACTGGTTCTTCCATCCATCTGTGCAAGAGTACTTACTTCATTATAGTATTTTCACTTTCCCATGGCAGTTGGGGTCTTTCTCATTGATGCATGGACTTTTCTTTGTGCACCCAACACGCACATCCATGTACTGTGTCTGAGCACAACTTTGAAAGATTGATTAGCCCATCACTCTTGCTGTAGCCCTCACATGTGTAGAACTGAGTATACATACTTTGTAACTTGATTTTTTGTAAAGTACTATGTAAATAAAGATTGTATCATATACAGATTCTCTGTCACATCTTGTCAGTTACTTTGAAAAACTAATGCAAATAATTTCATTAAGGATAAACTTTTGAACTTTGGGCTGAAAACATCAGTTCTCCCACTTCCTACTACTCTCACATGGCTGCACGTGATTGAGTATGCCATTGTCTGATTCATGCCAGCTGGTCAATTAGTTATTTTAGACATACATTTTTGTCAGTTTAAAAACAATGTTTCCATTGCAGGTGTTTCTTTGTTGTGCATCCATCTTTATTGTACCTCATCAGTAAATGGAAAATGTAGAAATGTGACTAGATTCTGCCATGTGACTACCAAATAGTCACATGGCACAATAGTCACACTTCTAAAGTCATATTTTGCAAATAAACAAACTTTTCTATGGATTACAGTAATATATTACTTCCGGAAACTAAGCTCTCTCGGAGGCGGGGCGGGACTGTGATGCTCTTGGCCCTGACTAAGTTCGTGTGAAACCACAATCCTTGTTGATACAAGTACCAATGTTCGTCTAGAAAGTTTTTATCAGTAAAAGACTCCGCCATCTTTGTCAATTTTCGCTGATAACGTTTCAAACTATTAGTCCGTGAGCCAGAGGGGTTGGTCGTTACCGAAAAAGTGGCAAAGGCTACCATACCTTTTCTGAAAGCCTGGAATCTCAGCTTTTCAATGATGTATGATGGCCATCTGACAAGAGTAGCTGTTTTGAGTTATCACACATAATGTAAACTAAGGTTGAGAAAATAATGTGTATAATGTAAAGTAAGGTTGAGAAAATAATGTGTTTCCTGCCATTTCCGCCTAAGTCATCGTTTGTCTTTAAATCCTGTGGCACCAGTAAGCATCAGAGAAACAAAATCCAAACACTGAAATACTGGCATGACCCTAAGGATTCAGAAAATGTATCATTTACCCATATCTGATTTGGAGGGGGTGATTTTCAGTTTTATATCAGACATGGCTTTTGAGAAAATAATGCATATAAATTAAGCAGAACACTGACATAGCTGAAAATCCAAAAACGGTATAACAAATAACAATTGAGACTGATTCCTAGGTTTTAAGGTGTGGTAAACCCAATTATGACATTGCCATTACTCTAAAAGGTCAAGGTCATGACCTTTAGGCATGGTCAATGACATTTTATGACCTTTTCGCACAAAGACAAAAGATGACTTCGGTGGAAATGGCAGGAAAATGTGTGTGATTAAAAGTTTGAAGATCTCCAGGGTTGGCTGTACTTATCCAAAATGTTCACAAAAGGATTTAAATGAAAGCTCAGTGTCCCCTTTAAAATGATACCAAACATAACAAAATAAAATATTCCAATATGTCCAATATAGATTTTCAGCTATGTCAGTGTACTGCTTGATTTATACGCATTATTTTCTCAACCTTAGTTTACATTATGTGTGATAACTCAAAACAGCTACTCTTGTCAGATGGCCATCATACATCATTGAAAAGCTGAGATTCCAGGCTTTCAGAAAAGCTATGGTAGCCTTTGCCACTTTTTCGGTAACGGTTTCCATATTTTGAGGCCCTGGCTCACGGACTATATGACTGAACGGCCTTTCCACCAATCAGAGGCATCACTGTGGGATTGTTCAGGATTGTGGGTAATGAAGTACTTATCCAAGACATCGCGAATAAAAGACATTTATCTCAAAACGAGGTTAGTGCCCCGTGAACTTTTGGCGTCTATATGAGCATACACAATCGCTTAGTACAGCCGTAGCTGGTTTTGAGTCTACCATGTGCAGTTAAGTTTTTATGAATTGTCAATGGAGAAATTGCATTGAATTCTTACTTCCGGAAACTCCTGTGGGCGGGACTGTGATCAAAGATTCTCTGAATAAGCAATAATAACATATAAATATAATTTTGTATACTATTTTACAGTCATTGTTTGTGTGTGATGCCAATGAAACACTCTTTCGGACACGGAATTAATAATTTCATTTTGCCCCGTTAACCGAGCGAGCTAGCTAGCTAGCTAGCTAAAGTTAGCACAGTAAACGGAAAGTGAATAGGAATGTTTGCTAGCTAGCTAGCAGCTAAGGACTTTGGTTAAACTTATATTGTTGCAAACAAACCTGAAATAACATACGTTTAGCAACTTTGTGGTAGTCTACTAGTTCTTTTTTTGGACTTTCTCTTCGTTTTTTCACTCGAAATGATTTGTTGTATGCTAATGAGTTACGCCGTAGCTGATTAGCCTAAGACATGCTCTAAAACTCTTTAGATACGGATTTTTCCAAAACGTCAATGGGAGAAATGAATGGGAAATTTACTTCCGGAAACTAAGCTCTCTCGAAATCCAGCCCTCCGCGCTCTCGTCGTTGCCTGCTACGCGGCGTTGCTATGCCTACCCCGCTCTGCTGCAATTCATCACGGGTAACGTTGTGCAGAAGCCAGTATGCTATTCAACTATTCTCAGCCGGACACTACGTTGCCCGCAATGCATTGCGCACACAATGTCAAAACGATTTCTGTCTGGTGATACATGATTTATTAATAGTCTGGTGGACAGCCGGAAATGTTGAGTACACCAAAGTTTTATGATGGAAATATATAGTATGGGTTCCCAGCATGTAGAAACTGCCGGATGCTAATTTGCACATGTTGGGTAATTTGTGTAATTGAACTAATTAGCATAAATTAGCATAACCGCCTATATTGATGATATTATAAGAGCTGCTTGGCCAAAATGGACAATGTTAGTATGTTTTTAGGGGTTACTGGAGGTGTTGAGTCCATATCTGACATTTTCAAGATTCAAAATCACTATTTAAACTTGGTTTGGTCACGTTTTTACTCTCATTAAGCTGATTTAGTTTTTTGGTCCAATTTAGATTTTTGGAGGATAGGGCTGTAGCGATATACAGTAGGGCTGTAACAATACACCAACTTAACAATTCGATTCGTATCGTGATTTTTGAACCACGGTTTGATACAAACCTCTTTTTTTGGAAGGGGGGGGCGGTGGCTAGACTACAATATAATATATCTGTATTATTTTATATCCTGATATAAAAAGAGAGAATACTGAATATCTGATATTTATGACCGCACACTTTATGCAGATTAGCCTATAGCTCTACTATTTCTATTATAACTCTACCACATTCAGCTGTCTGGTTGAAGCCTGGAAATATTGTAAACAAAGTAGCATAGTTGGCTAGCTTATCATAGTCTACTGATTGGACTGTTCAGTTTCCTCATGTGTGTTTAAGGTAATATTGTTCTCCTTGGGACATGCCCTTTTGGGAAACATTGGTATTGAGATGATCATTCAACTTGAATGCAAGAGCTTTAACAAATATGTGCAGCATGCTAATGGTGCTAAGCAGATTTAATAGTGTAACGATTGATGAGACAAATCGATGAGAAAAGCTTTATTAAAGGTCTGGAGCAGGGACATAGGCACAGAACATAGCACACGCTAGGGAAGTCAAGAACACTCGCACCTTACACACATAGGGTTGGACGCCGCACCATAAAGGCACAAGAACACATATTAACAACCCCAAAGTTCTCCCAGAATCCCCAGCGCAAAACATTGTGGGAATTTCAAGCACAGTCCAGCACGCTACACAGTTCCCCCAACAAGCAATTGCCGTCCTCGGCACGGGCGTTCCCACATTCAGTCCAGGAAAGTCTCTGGCACTGCCACACAGCAGATGGGGTGCACACACCACAAGAGCCCTACTCACCCCGAGGAACCACAACCACCAGCGGCCCAATGCGGGCGTGCTGGCAGTCACCTGGCCGTCGCCGCTCGTCCCCAACGAACCCCCTCAGGTCGCACTTTCGCAGTGTGCGCACCACAGAAATGTTCCAACACCTGGCAGGGCCTAGCCTCCACTGCCACAGACCCCCCGGCACTGAGCACCGTAACCGGCACCACACCTCCGACGCTCCGCTCCGTCGTCTTGCCAGTTGGGGCAGCAGACTCCAGCTCCATCGCAGCCGGACCACGCTGCGCAATCAGGCTACAGCTACCGACGTTGGCATCCCTCCTCCTGCTGCCTTGTCGCAGAGCTGTCCTCCGCTGCTCGGATTTCACAGAACAAACTTTTTTTTCCCCTTATTTTTCTAAAGAGCGCCAGCGAACAGGCCAACTCGAACAGGCGCCCGCACAGCATGGTGCCTCCCACACGCACCCAAAGGCTTACAGTTTAGTTTTTCAGAGGGCCCTTCCACCGAGACTGCCCAACCATCGTGCCTCAAACGGCTCCACCTCCTTGCCGCTCCACTTCTGCTCTGCTCCGCAGCCAGGGCCACCGCCAACTCTAGCCTAAAGCCACCCGGCGGGGGCAGGGGCTCCAGGTATTCTGGCTGTGAAGTCAGTGCCCAGGCCGGCGTCACCACCTCATCTTCCAAGGCTGCTTCCTCAGGCCGCTCTCCCGGTCGCGTTAAGTCTTTCTCCGCCGTGGCCACTGCATCGAGACCCTCTTCAGGCAAGCACTCCTCCCGTAGCCAGGCCCAGGTGACAGCTGGTCTCTACTGAAGGCTTCTGTAAGCTTTTTAGTACCCCTGCAAGGACTCTTTTTGGATCCTTTTGCTTTGGCCTCCACCTAGCGGTGAGCATGGACGGATTATGAACTTTCGGGCCCCTGGGCCCAGATGTATTAAGGGCCCCCCACTAATTGTCGCATATGTGGAAGGGGGGTTTGGGGGTCCTCCCTCAGAAATGTTTTAATTTGTTTGATGTGATTTTCTGTATTCTGGTGCATTTTGGGGATGGCCAATACTAAATTCAATCAGATTCATAGCCTACAGTACATCCTGATAATGTGTTGATATTGAGGCAATGATTTCATGCAAAGGCTTGGGCTTCAGGGCCCCCTGACCCCTTGGGCCCCTGGGCCCGTGCAGTGATCCATCCCTGGCGGAGAGGTCTCCCACTCCCGGCTCCTCCAGCACTGAAGACACTGTCTCCTACAGAACGCAACTTGCTCCTCTATGGAAAACGTGCCCATCTACAGGTGCTGTTTTGGAAAGCACCAGACCGTTCTGATCCACCGGCTGTGGATATTACCACGTTTGGATGGAGTAAGAAGACAGGTATGAAGAAAGGAGAAGAACTCGCCCACCCTTGATTCAAGTCCTGTTGCTCCTCCTGATTTTGTTAGATGTTATCAGCTGTAACTGCACAGCTGGGTTAAAACTGTGTATACATGTATCTGGAAAGTGCAACTGCAGGCCTGGCCTGTACTAATTATTGTTTCTGCAAAGGCAGTGATGTTACATGTTGCAATATATTAATACAGCAAAAAGAGCAGAAGGACAGGGATGAAGAATCTGGAGAAGATGATGACAGGACAACGGATGAGGACAGAGAGGAGTAGTAGAGGCTACTGTAGTTCTTCACTTTGTTACTCAATTGTGAGTCACAGCAGAGGGCCAGTGAATAGCTATTTCCAAAAGTATTGTGGAATTCAGAAAATACTTGAGGATCCAAATTATTCCTGAACACTGAACATTTTTATCCTCCTCAAAAATCTGTCTAAATCGGCCCCAAAAACTCAGCAAAATCAGCTTAATGAGAGTAAGAATGTGACCAAACCATGTTTAAATAGTGATTTTCAATCTTGAAAATGTCAGGTATGGACTCAGCATCTCCAGTAACCCCTAAAAACATACTAACATTGTCCATTTTGCCCAAGCAGCTCCTATAATATGATCAATATAGGCGATTATGCTAATTTATGCTAATTAGCTGAATTACACAAATTGCCCAACATATGCAAATTAGCATCCGGCAGTTTCTGCATGCTGGGGACCCATACTATATATTTCTATCATAAAACTTTGGTTTACTCAACATTTCCGGGTTCACCTTTCTGTCCACCGGACTATAAGCGGCACCAGCGAGAATAGAGGGAGGAACTTTCTCTCGTTGCGTTTCAAAAGAGAAAACAGATGTCACTCAGTTTTCAATGGAAAACAAATTCCAACGTTCATTTACAGTGATGTCTGCCGTTCATGACACATAATGTGAACTAATTCACGTTCAAGTTCTTTATTAAAAAATGTGTTGCGTTCAGTTCAACGTTCACGAAAAAATTAGCGTGTTCAATGAACGCGTTCTTTTGAACTCGTTCACGCACAACACTGCACACAGATATAGGCTACACAAGGACAGTACAGATATCATACAGTCATTACATAGAATCATACATTTACTATCAAAGTGACCCACTAATGAGAAATGCAGAACATACATACATGGAATATTGGGCATAATGTTCTATTGCACTTTCTCTCAATATACAGACAATGTTTCCTTATTGCAGGTGTTTTTACTTGTTGTGCTTTCATTTTTATAGGACCTTATCAATAAATGCTTTATCCTTATCAGAGCTAACTTGCAACTTGCCATAGGCAGTTAGATTTCAATTAGCACCCGGATCTCCTTATATGGGCAAAGATAGCAGCTTTGGATGCTTTTTGTATAGGCGAACTTCAGAGGTCTACTCTTGGTTGAACGCAATGTCGTTCGCATATCCCCTCCGCATGAAGTCTGAAGCAGTCAGGCACCACTAAAAATGAAAAGTCTCAACGCCATATGCCTTAAGCGCTGATCTTAACTGTAAATAAAAGAAAAAGGAGCAACCTGGCAGATTGAATGCATCTTTATTATCAGATACCAAAGAATAAGCTTCTGTTTACTGATGGGAGGTAATCTTGCATCTGTACACAGTATTGCAGAATATCACTTTATTCAAGGGCTAATAGTGATGCACACTCATGGTTCACCTGCCACTTGGATTGGGGGTTCGGACGCTCAGCAGGTCAAGGTCATTTTTATCCTCAAGCAGAGACATTACCTTACTTGCCATATATGGCAATGTACTGTACCAGAACCACATTAAGATCATTTTAGATAATTGATAAATTAAATAATCATAAACCTTTATTCACAGTACCTTTGGGTTAATTTTATCTGCACAGGAAGGAATCTGGTTTTGGAGTGATGGGTCTAGATTTGCAAGATTTGCATCTACTGGCTCCCATGTGAACCCAATAGCAACAAACGTGCTGAGCACTGTCCTAAGATGAATTGAGGAGGTAAATTACATCAAGCTATTTAGAGTTGTGTTGTATATCAACATATTTATGAGAATTATTGTGTAGGAAATAACTTTTGTCATGTGTTTTGTCATATTTCATACCATTTCTGAAGGAGGTCGGCGGTGGAATGACAAGGTCTGTTCAGGTGTTTTTCCATCTGTTTGTGCAAGAGGACTTATTTCATCATAATATTTTCACTGCATTTCCTATGGAAGTTGTGGTCTTTGTCATTGATGCATGGACATTACCCAGCAGAATACAAGTGGCTGATTTTGTGGCTGGGTAGAGAGCAGAGGGAATCCATAGCTACACCTACTGACTTGTCTTTGTGCACCCAACACACATACTGTATGTTTGTGTTTGATCACATGATTGACATAAATGCCAAGAAACTGCATATTAAGCATTTTCCAATGATTTATTAGTCCATCACTCTGGCTGTAGCCTTCACATCTGTAGCACTGAGTATACTTTGTAGCTTACTTTTCGGAAAGTGCTATTTAAATAGATATTGTACAGATTATTTCTGTCACATCTTGTATCACATCTTTATTGTCAGTTTCTTTGAAAAACTAAACTTTTGGACTTTTAACATTTGGCCTTCCATTCTCACATGTACATATACATGTGATTAAGTGTCATTGTCTGATTTGTATCAGTTGGTTAATTATTATTTCAGAAATCTGGACAATAAAAATAGAAACAATGTTTCCTTATTGCAGGTATGTTTCCTTGTTGTGCTTTCATCTTTATAGGACATTATCAATGAATGGTAACATTAAGGAAAATAAACAAGGTTGTTTTTTACAAAAAGTCACATGGCATTTTGCCAATAAACAACTTAATTTTTTCTAAGGATTACAATGATATATTGTCTGATCTATGAAATAATGGGGACAATGATTAAAATACATTTTTCTCTACAGATCTGTTTGTTCTTCCAGAGGACTGGCTGAATGTTTTCTTTGAGTTCTGACTTTACGAAATTGCTCCTTATTGGCACGTAAATTGAATTGCAACCAAGGCCGTAGTCATGATGTCAACATTGGGGGGGACCAAATCTGTGGTGAGGTCTGAGGGACCCCCAAACAGAAGCCCCCCCCCCCCCCCCCCTCCCCCGGTGAGTTTTGTGAAAAGAGAAGGGTGGAGAAGAAGCAACTTCTCTGGTCTATCCCTGGACCCTTGACTCCATTTGTGTTCAAAATGTATACTTTAAAAGAAATTACAAACTAGAGTATCTTTTGATAACCTCTATATTACACAGAATGTGGTTCTTTGACTTATTACTTACACCTAAAGATTACTAAACTAAGGCTTAGACTCATAGGTTTGGAGCCTAATAAGATTTTGTCTTTTAATTTAGATTTTATTATGCTGGCGGCTAATCACACAATTTTAACGTAGTTTGAAAGGGACAGGATTCAGGAATAGGCTACTAAGACAGGCCCCTCTTCTGTCTGACTCACCTCATGTTACCCCTGTATGCATTATAGAATGGCTTCTGACATAAATTACGTTTTGTGCCAACATGTAGAAACACTAGGCCTACTACAGCCTTTAATTGGTGAATGGAGGTGCAAATTCCTTTCTTTGGTTATTGTCCGCGATTCACATTAGGCGATCACGTATTGTAAACGTCGCCACATTTAATCACGTTTTGCCTGCATGGATGCGCGATTGCGCATCTAAATAATATGCAACAATCATTTCTAAGAGGCCTATACACGGTAATTTCTGGCATTACTACTAGCATATGAATGCATTAAAGACGTGAAAGAAATGACACAGGCTTGCACAAATTCATCATTTAAAATGAAACGTTTCACTTTCGCTATCATTGCGAGAATAGGCTACAATATGGAAAATGTTCCCTTTCAGTCTGATCGGCTCCAAACATGTATGGGATTTCCTTAGCCTGTGCTACACCTTTCCAAGAAGTTTTGTGAAAATTGTTCCGGTAGCTTTTGAGATATTGTTGACAGCCCTACCTCACCGCAGTAGGGTGCAGTAAATGGAAGCTTTTGATAGTGCACGCCACTAACGAAAAACGGAAAATCACCAGGACAAACCACTCAGGGGTGTAGGTTACTCTGGAACCATAGGTCACTAATTTGTGCGTTATTTAGGCCCTACGTTTGATTACATTTCAGATACGTGTTGGTTTCCTGTAGGCCTAGTATAGCGCTTTATTCTTTCTTTATTTTTCTATGTCCGAATATTGGGGGGGACATTTTGGTCATATATGAATATTGGGGGGGACACGTCCCCCTCAATGTCTATGGTGACTACGGCCCTGGTCAAGAGGAAAGGACTCATCATCAAATTATTAATTGTCGTCATGTTGTCCTCATGTGGTTCTCATGAGTGTCTAATTAACAATGGGTCATGTGAGCATTTGATTGACAAAGGTCACAAGAGCAGTTTGGTCGACAAAGGTTTTGGCATGATCAAAGGCTGGGGTGAGGATTAAAATGAATGTTGAAGATTTCTACTACAGAAATCTGGTTTTGGAGTGATAGGTCCTTTAACTTTAAGAGGCCTGAATCCTGCCTTTAGATGACTTTCTTTCATTTTATTATAGTAGGTTAAGCTTATTTTCATTTGTTTGCAATATTTTCATACGTATAATGTGTAAAGTGTCATTTTATCTTTTACGTCTGCAATGATGTGTGTAGAGTTTCTTTTAAGCACATCTGGCCTGTTAATATCGGCCCATGGACAACAGATGCAAAATAGCCATTTTGGCTAATTCTGGCGCATTTACATTTTTATGTACATTAATGTGCACTGTCCATGTCTAAATAAACCTTAAATAAAAATACATTGAGGAGGTAAATTATATTAAGTTATTTAAAGTAAGTAAGTAAAAAAAATCCCTTTTATTTTTGAAGGAGGTCTGCGTTGGAATGATGCGGTCTGTTCACTTGTTCTTCCATCCGTTTGTGCCAGAAGACTTATTTCATCATAATATTTTCCCTGTATTTCCCATGGCAGTTGTGGTCTTTGCCAATGATGCATGGACATTAACCAGCAGATTACAAGTAGTTGACTTTGTGGCATTTGATTGCACAAGTGACATAAATGCCAAGAAACAGCATTAAGCATTTGATTAGCCCATCACTATGACTGTAGCCCTCACATCTGTAGGAGTACTTTGTAACTTGTTTTTTGAAAAGTGCTATGTAAATAAAGATTGTATATTATTATGACCACGGCGCAGCGAAGCGGCGGTCATATAGGTTTAGTCAGATTATTTTTGCTCCCCGGACACAGGCACGCACACAAGCACACTCATGCACACACACACACATAAACACAAACACGTACACAAACGCATGCACAAACACACACACACACACACACACCATTACCCCCACACACCCACTCACAAGCGAACACACACACAAGCACAGACACGTAAAACACACACACACATGCAGTCAAGCAGACACACACACACACATACCCTATTACCCACACACACACACACACAGAACATTCTCTTTTGCAGAGAGAATGTGCAGGACTGAGCGGCGGTCATGTTTTGTACCGCTTTGTGGTGCATCTAGTTATAGATTCTTTCTGTCAGGTTTTGTGTAAATTAATTCATTCAGAATAAACTTTTGAACTTTGGGCTGAAAACATCAGTGCTCCCACTTCCTTCCAGTCTCACAGTCTCCACACGTGATTGAACAGTTTGTCATTCTGATTCATGTCAGCTTGTTAATTATTATTTCAGAAATCTGACCAGTAATACAATGTTTCCTTATTGCAGGTGTTTTTCTTTACAGGACCTTATTCATAAATGGTAACATTAAGGGAAATAAACAAGGTTGTTTTTTCCAACAAATCATTACAAACACAGGAGACATTGTATGATTAAAAGTTGAAGACGCTACACACTTAATACAGACAGAGGCACAGATGACACTGCACACAGAACAAGAATGCACAGACACAGGGCAAAGTGGTAAGAAGACATTGTCAGAAAATAAAATGAAAATAAGATAAAATGAGCAAACAAGATAAAAACAGTTATGAGGCAGTGGAATGGGTTAGGAGATGGAGGGGAAGGCTATTCTGAACAGACGTGTTTTAAGTGTAAGTATGTATACTCTTTTGATCCCATGAGGGAAATTTGGTCTCTGCATTTATCCCAATCCGTGAATAAGTGAAACACACTCAGTGAACACACACTAATCCCAACGCAGTGAGCTGCCTGCAACAACAGAGGCGCTCGGGGAGTAGTGAGGGGTTAGGTGCCTTGCTCAAGGGCACTTCAGCCGTGCCTACTGGTCGGGGTTCGAACCGGCAACCCTCCGGTTACAAGGCCGAAGCGCTAACCAGTAGGCCACGGCTGTCCACAATCATGGTCTAAGCATGGTGGAAAGTGTCATACAATTGCGCAGTGCTAGTGGCAGGGCATTCCAGAGATTAGGGCCTGCCATGCTGAAAGCCCTGTCACTCTTGGTGCGAAGTGTGGAGGGGGGGATGGATAGGAGATGGGCATCTGTGAAGCGTAGAGTGCGGGATGGTGTGTGTGGGGTTAGGAGATTTGAAAGATATGGGAGGGGCCAGATTGTGGAGAGATTTTGGTACAAGGAGAATGATTTTGTATTTGATGCAGTATTGAACTGCAAGCCAGTGTAGTTGCTGGAGGATGGGGATGATGTGATCCCATGGTCTAGTACAGTTGATCACCCTAGCAGCAGAGCTCTGAATATACTGTAGGCTGTTTAATCTTTTGAATGAGATGCCAATGAGTAGGGCTGCAATAATCTAACCTGGAGGTGAAGAATGCATGAATGAGAGCCTCGGCAGCAGATGGGGTGAGAAAGGGAAGGAGTTAAGAACTGAGTTTCAAGACGAAGAAAGCTGTTTTGCTGATGTGTTTGATGTGTGAATCAAAGGAGAGGGTGGAATCGACTATGACACCAAGCAAGGTTTCTTAGCTCAGCAGAGGTAGTGGTGAAGTAACAAGGTATGGCTTGCTGTGAATGTGCCAGATTGTTGGGCCAGATTATATATTAGATTAATAATTTGATTATTAATGCAAATTGTTGGGCCAGATTAATAATTTGCTTATTAACGCAAATTAGCCAGGCCGTGCCAGGGCTAATTGCTTTCACAACTTCAGGTGCTGGTGATAACTGGTGCCACTTGTGGACCACTTGGTGCTACAGTGGGGCTAGGGATGGTGTCAAGGTGAACGCGGTGTCAACCCGTTGTGTGTGGAGTGGAGAAACGTGATTTAATCTGTCTGACTTAAGCTATGAAAGCACAGCAGTACTTGAGCAGTACACCAAGTTAAGAGATAGCGGTTAGGTTCGTATTAAAGATGTTTGCCTGTCAGTTTGCCTGTCCAGAGGTCGCCATGTAGGCTAGCACAGTAAATAGGCAAAACCTCTTTTGTTTCCTTATTGCCTGGCTCCTCACAAACTTTAACAGTAAATGAACATAACATAAAAGGACATAAACAAGGCTGTCCACCAAAAAGTCACATGGCACACAGCCTGAAACTGTTATTTCATAGACATTATATTATGACTTGTAAAATTCTACAGCCAACAACCAGGTCAGGAGCAGTTTATGATGTAGGCTGACAGCTGACCACCATATAAATAATGCTTTCATACTCCAGCAGGCAACTCACTCCAAACTACAACACACCTGATTACTTTTCCAAGGGTCGGCGCCATGAAGACTGTGACATCTATTTTACTCCTCTCTGTGTGTGTCATGAGTTCTGCTTCAGGTAAAAAACATCTCCACAAATCATTTCAGCATTTGTAAATGAGAGCTTATCAATGTAAAAGAAAAATAAAGCATTTTCTCATCTCTACCACTTGTCTACTATATAGGCCTAGGTAGCCTGCAGAGCCTGCGAAGGGCCATGGTGGGAATTATTTTTTAGAGGTGAACATTTATTTTTAGAGCTCCTTTTGCGTTCCCTTGCAACATAGTTTTGCATTCCTTTGCAATACTTTTGATTTTGTGAGGGAACGCAAAAACATTGCAAGGGAATGCAACAGAAGCTTGAAAAAATATAATCCCACCTCAATAAAAATAAATGCGCACCATGACCCTTCACATGCTCCATAATAAACCATGTTGCAGAGGCTACGTTAAAAATCCAACTCAAATCCAACCAACTAAATTCTATGATCACAACGCTCTATACTACAATACTGACTCATTCCAGTGCGGTGTGTTTTAACCTGAACTTGGGTTGTAATTTCAGAGATCATTGTACAGGCTGTGAACAGCACTGATGTTTCTCCCTCTGTTCATGGTAAGATTTATGTATTTATTTCCTTCACTCTGCTGCGTAAACCTTTTGTCAGTTGACAACACTACCCCAGTTCACAAACTTTTGAACCCTTACAGGAAAGAAAAGGACCCCCTTATAGTCACAACACTGATTAAGTGTATGATTACCATTTGGTGAGGCCAAAGACAATTCTCGTCTATCTCGTCAACTATAGTTGTGCAGTAAAGTATTTTTATACAACAATCCATTTCATAAACTAGACATATCAAAGATATATAAAAAACATAGTTGTGTTTTGTTCTACCTCGCGTGGAGGTATCTCAAAAACGAGGCCATTTGGCCCTGGACTAATAGTATTCTATTTGTCCATTCTATTGGCTCCATTCTATTTTGAAGACTTGTGTTGGCTAGGTTGCTCTTGGCTGAGGTAATGTCCCAAATATTTTTGTTGTGCTTGCCGCCTGGCTTGGCGCAAAATACCAATGACTTACAGCGTGCCGCAGCACGCGCAAAAGCGGCAAAGCGGCAAAATGGCGTTTGCGCTTTGCTCAGCACAGCGGCAGACCAGATAGATAGATAGATAGATAGATAGATACTTTATTGATCCCCAGGGGAAATTCAAGGTCTCAGCAGCATACATACAACACAAACACATTCTTTAACAGCAGAAAGAGTAATTAAAGTATATAATATAAAAACACAACTAAGCAGTAAGGACAGTAGAAGATAAGAATATGCTAAATATACTAAAATACAAATTATACTAACACTTAATACAATATATAAAAATATACTAAAATACAACTTACAAAAATACAAATTATACTAACACTTAATCTAAATCAATTCTAAAAACAGTATCCACATAGTGGTGATTAATAAATCAGAGGCGCTTGCAATGACTGAGGCAGGGACTAAGCCTGTGATTCTCTGTGCATAGTAAGGTATGGTAAGGTGCTCTAAGGTGCTCTGTGTGAATGAGTGTCATGGTGGTAGTGCAATGCTGATAGTGGTCATGGTGACAGTGCAAATGAGTAAGTCAACAGTGCAACAATGCAGAAATAAAGTAAAGTCTATATATCTATATATTTAACTATTAAGAAAATGTATAAGTGTGGCCACAGTTTGCTGTGGCATGGAGGGGGGGGGGGGGGTTATGCATATGTGCTAATGTGCTAATATAGCACGCAAACAGTGAGGCATAAAGACAGTGGTATAAGTGGCTAGTGGACAGACAGTACCAAACATGGAGGGGGTGAAGAGGCAGGCAGACTATGCAGAAAAGTCTGTCTCTCCTCTTCCCTTAAGTGAGGCATTGAACAGTTCAATTGCCCTGGGGACAAATGACTTTCTCAGTCTGTCAGTTGTGCAAGGCAGTGAGCGAAGTCTCCAGCTGATCAGGCTCTTCTGCTTAACAATAGTGCTGTGGAGTGGGTGACACTCATTGTCCAAGATGTTGATCAGTTTGTTCAGGGTCCTTTTGTCCACATCCTTCTTCCTTGTGCTTCCTCCCCAGCATACTACTGCATAGAAGAGGACGCTGGCAACAACAGACTGGTAGAACATCCTGAGGAGCTTACTGCACACATTGAAGGACCGCAGCCTCCTCAGGAAGTACAGCCTGCTCTGCCCTTTCTTGTAGAGTGCATCAGTGTTGGCTGACCAGTCCAGTTTATTGTCCAGGTGGAGACCCAGATACTTGTAGGTGCTAACCACCTCCACATTGACCCCATCAATGTGGACTGGTAGCAGAGTGGGCTTAGACCTGCGGAAATCCACCACCATCTCCTTGGTCTTTGAACTGTTAAGTTGAAGATGATTGAGTTTGCACCATTGCACAAAGTCCTCCACCAGGCTCCTGTACTCCTCCTCCTGCCCGTTCCTGATGCACCCCACAATTGCAGTATCATCAGAAAACTTCTGCATGTGGCATGACTCAGTGTTGTAGCAGAAGTCAGATGTGTACAGGGTGAACAGGACTGGAGAGAGCACAGTTCCCTGTGGCGCTCCGGTGCTGCAGATCACAGTGTCAGAGAGACAGTTCTTCAGTCTGACGAACTGTGGTCGCTCGGTCAGGTAATCTGTAATCCAGGTTACCAGGTGAGCGTCCACACCCATCTGCAAGAGCTTGTCTCCCAATCTGAGGGGCTGGATGGTGTTAAAAGCACTTGAGAAATCAAAGAACATGATTCTCACAGCACTTTTCCCCTTGTCCAGGTGGGAATGTGTCCTGTGTAGAAGATAAGTGATGGCATCGTCCACGCCCACTTTCTCCTGGTAAGCAAACTGTAACGGGTCTAGTGCATGGCGTACCTGGGGTCTGAGCATGCCTAAGACCAATCGCTCCATTGTCTTCATCACATGTGATGTAAGAGCGACAGGTCTGTAGTCATTAAGCTCACTAGGGTGTGGCTTCTTAGGGACAGGGGTGAGACATGATGTCTTCCACAGTGTTGGAACTTGTCCAAGGCGTAGGCTCAAAGACCAGTTCTTGTGCAAGCCATTGAAAGTAATGGGTTTCATAGCGCATGCCGCGTGTAATGTTATAGGCCCTTAACGCAACACTCAGACCATTATAAGTTCTATCTCGTTCCGGTAACACAAACGGTTTGCCTTAACTGATAATTGAATACGTTCGCGTTGCGCTTTGAAAGTTCAACGCTCAGCTTGTTCAACGCGTTACACCAGCGCTGCTGCCACCGTTCTGCTACCGAACCATAGAGAACAATAGGAAACCAGCCGCTGGCCGCTGGCCAGTGTGATCCCTGCCTTACAGGAAAGGAAAGGATCCCCTTATAGTCATAACACTGATTAAGCGTATGATTACCACTTGGTGAGACCAAAGACAATTTCCATGCTCGACATGACAAAGTCTATTCTATTCAATTTAACTTTGAGAACTGCTGCTCTACCATGCTGACCCATTCCAGTGATGTGTGTTTTAACATGAACTGTGTCTAATTCCAGAGCTCATTGTCCAGTCTGAGAACACGACTGATGACTCTCCAGCAATTCAGGGTACCAAAAAAATTTATTTTGTATGTATTTGTTTCACCTTGCACCTTGAGTGTGTGTGTGTGTGTGTGTGTGTGTGTTTCATAATGGTATCTGTCAATGGTCTATGAAAGTAAGACATTTCAAATTCCATTTTTTTCTGAAAAACAAGGCTTTAACATACAGGTGCTGATGATACAACCAATGTCACATAGTTTTCTCACAGAAAATTAAAAATCTAATCCAATCATTTCAGCTGTTCTATTTTTAAGTTTACTCAGGAACTTATCCAGTGGGCTGGGAACAGTACGATCAGCGCTGCTTCAAATTTGTCAGCTCTTTAAAGACATGGGCAGAGGCAGAGGTTGGTTCACAAGAAGCAAACAATACATTCAGTTGTCTAACTTATAACAAATAACTTATAACTTCTAACAAATAATGAAAACAAGTTAACAAATACTGAAATGTTATGTTTGCTTTCTTCAGAAGCATTATTTTATTTTTTTCCTGTGACAACATTTATGCGTCAACATGATGTGTCTTCCCCAGCGCTTCTGTTTACTGCTGGGAGGTCATCTGGCATCTGTGCACAGTGTTGCAGAATATCACTTCATTCAAGGACTAATAGTGATGCAGACTCTTGATTCACCTCTCACTTGGATTGGGGGATCGGACGCCCAGCAGGTCAGCCTAATTTGTTTTATTCTCAGAGACATTACCTTACTTGCTCTGAGTACATGGCAATTTACAGCATGTGCCATAAAAATACCCTCAAACTGTTGAATTCACCAGCGATAATGAGGTCTACCCAGAACCATATTAGGATCATTTTAGATAATGAATTAAAGATGAATCATAAAACTTTATTCACGTTCCTACCTCTGGTACACTTTCATTTGTGAAGGAAGGAATCTGGTTTTGGAGTGATGGGTCCAGATTTGCATTCAGCTACTGGGCCCAACATCAACCTGATAACACCGGAGGTGCTGAGCACTGTCTTCACATGAATTTGGAAGGTAAACTACATCAAGTTATTTAGAGTTGCTCATATCAGCCCAGTATTTCTGAGAATTATTGTGTAAAAATCATGTCATATTTTTGTCATATTTTATGCCCTTTCTGAAGGAGGTCTGCTTTGGAACGACCATGTCTGTTCAACTGCACTTCCATCTGTTTGTGCAAGATCATAATATGTCCACTGTTTGTCATGGCAGTTGTGGTATCTGTAACTGACACGTGGGCATTTCTCAGCAGCTTTATAGAGAAAATGCATCTCAATGTTTAAATCTTTTTTCTAAATGTTCTGTTATAGTCCTGGTTGTCAGACATTATAACCAAATATGATGGATAGACTGCTTGGTACAGTCCCAACCAAACCAAATGCAATATTCTCTGTCTGATCCCAATGGAATAGCAGAAGAGCCACATGTCTGTGCCAACCATTTACTTAAACCAGCTGATTCTAATTAGCACACTCTTCAGCTAGGTAGAGCATCTAATTGGGGAGATCACCTGTGTTAAGTGCACAGGTAGAGTCAATGCATGGTTGGTTTTTACTTTCTGAAACTGGACTGTTCCACCTCTGCAGAAGAGAAGAACAAAATAATATTCTTTAAATAATATGAAAGAAATGTACTATTAAAGATATTTTGGGAATGTGTGCAATAATTTATTCATTTTCTGTTCTTTTTCTGAACACTTACACTGCATACACTACACTACAGTGATTCTTGAAACTAAACTTGAAACACTGCAGCATGAGACAAGTGTTTAGTTTTGCGTTTAGTGTGAAGCAGTCAGATGTGTTTACAGTATGGTACAAAATTATAAACTGAGTGCAAACTGCAGTGAATCTGAATTCAGTTTGGCAAACTTGGTAAACAGATTGACTACAACTTAGTGTTAATTGTTGCAGAAATTGTGTTTCAAGAAGCAACTAGATGTACCGCAGAGCGGTACAAAATATGACCGCCGCCCAGTCCTGCACAGTTTCTTCGCAAAAATAAATCACACATGTCAATTTATCTCCATCTCCAACTCCATCCCCTCTTTTGTGTATGTAAATTAGTATGTGCATGTGTGTGTTTGCTTGCCCACTTCCACTTTGCTCTGCATGTTATGGGCCTGTGTACCATCATCTGATTCCTTTCTGCTGGTTAGTTATTGTTTCAAGTTATTTTTGTGGCCATCTCAGCCATACTCACAGTGCACAGGCTCTGTATAAATAAAGGCACACACAGGCCCCCAGCCTGGTGCCTACCGCCAAAACACAGCCGTGGGTATATCCAACCCCACTCTCACTCATGCTATATTGCTTATTTAACTATTTGTTTTCATTGATTTGAATTACCATCAAATAATTTCACAACCAGCCTGACTGGAAATCTGAATCTTGATCCAACTGCTTTTATAATCAGTTGATCTAATTTCACCCCCTGCATTTTGATTGGTCAGCAGGGTCTGCTTCATGTTTAACAACACTGACAGAACATGGGCAGAGGTAGACCTTGGTCCTCAAAGTGCCCTTGAGCAAGGCACCTAACCCCTCACTGCTCCCCGAGCGCCGCTGTAGCAGGCAGCTCACTGCGTCGGGATTAGTGTGCAAGAGTACTTCACCTCATTGTGTGTTCACTGTGTGCTGAGTGTGTTTCACTAATTCACGGATTGGGATAAATGCAGGGACCAAATTTCTCTCACGGGATCAAAAGAGTATATATACTTACTTATACTTATATCACTTCATTCAAGAACTCATTGTGACACACTCATAGACTAAGCTACATTCACCAGCAGATGGCGATAATGAGGAGCCTAACCTCTAGTTTTCTTTTCCTTTGAGTAGGAAGGCAGATCTCGATTTGCATTCATTTGGCAAACAGTCAAGCCCGATAAAGTTGACAATGGTGAGCGCTGTCTATGAACTCTGGCGGTGAATAACATTAACCTTTTTTAGAAATTCTACTTATATCAGACCACTGTTGATATACTGTGTGGCCTCAATTTATGCATTGTCATTACATCTGTCTGTGCATTGGGGCATTCCTCAGCAGCATTATTGACAATTCATCTGAGATATTTGTACATCTTTTCATTTCCATTTCACTTAGCTTTTAACCTGAGACTTTATTTAGCTAATAAGGGCATTGAACATTATAAATCTCCAATTTTATTTCATTTCATAAATGTCTATTTTAATTTTTTATTTCCTGCTCAGATGAGTTAAGTATCTAGTACATCAGTTGTAGTGGGGAAATGTTTGCACTTGAGGCCTAGCGGCTGGGTTAGGTGATAGAAAAGAAAAAAATCAGATTTCAGTAGTAGTTTGTCTCATTCTCTCTCTGTCTGTCTGTCTGTCTGTGTCTGCCTCTCATACAAATACATTATATAAAAATAATTTCTCATTTTGTTTACTGTTGTCAACTGAGCAACATTCAGGTTGTAAACTCTCAATAACCATTATGATAACTAAAGTGTCCATCAGATCACAGCAGTGATGTCATTTGTCTATACTGTTGATTATTATTATTATTATTATTATTATTATTATTATTAAGGTAAAACTACCTTACAATCAATTAAGATGATTCACAACTTATCTTATACCAGCTTGAGAGGACGTTCTTTAAGGATGATCTCATTTGGTAGTTATTATGTGGTTTACCATCATCTAGTAATATTTGACTGTTTTAGCTTAAAATTTACTGACAAGCTTCCGACATGAAATGATATAGGCTATATTAGCCTAGGTCTGGGTTAGGAGAAGGGTGCAACGTAAGGGTTAGGATTAGGTGCCTTTAAGTCGACTGTGGCAGCGCTGCCTGGAAGACGACGTTGGGGGCTTAAAACACCATTGAGCCATCACTATATTGCATTAGGGATTCATAAGATATCTTAGAGAGCTTAACTAGGTTGTAATGTAACTCTCTCTCTCACAAACACACACACATACGCATACACACATGCGCGAGCACACACACACACACGTACACGCCTGTAGCAAAAGACCCACAGGACAAAATAATGTAAATGGACTTTCACAACATTTAATACAGTCCCATTTAGGAAAATATATTCACATTAGCTTTTGGCATTGTTTCTTTATTTATTTTTTATTTCTTCTTTTTAAAGGAAGCATAGATGTCCAGTATCACATAACTTTGATACAATGAAGAAGTACAAAATCAAACCGTAACATTTTACACAGCTGCACATACAAAATGACAACACATAAGGTGCTCTATCCATGAAACCAAATTCAGATTATTATTTTTTTCCATGTGCACGTCGGTTATAAACATAAAGTGCAAGACATAAATAAGGGGCTTAAGAAAAGATAGAAAAGAAGAAGAAACAGAACACATCTGTAATAAATAGAGACCAGTGGCAGACATAAAACAACTGTTCATATGCACCATTAGAAATCCAGTGCCAGCCACCACGCACTGTTGGCCACATTAGTGGCAACACCAAAGACATCCTCCCAACAATCTCTGAAGATACCATCAACTGGAAAATATTAAGTTTGGATTTCTCAATATCTTATCACACAAATTCATTAATTAATATTTAATAATTTTTTACTGTTGTAATTAAAAAATGTCCTGATGTTGGATGTATTGAATGGATTGAAGGGGCAAGAAACTGCCTGCTTTATACCAATCAATTCACCTTGAACTACAGAGACTGTTGGATCAGAACTGGCCGACAAGAGAGTCAAATCCACATATGACATGCATGGTTTTATGTCCACAACTGGTCAGTATTGAGCTCAAGCTCCACTCTTGAAAATTAACAATCTAAAACAATAAGCCATCCATAAAAATCATGCATGAATTTCGGGCATTACTCATCTGAGCCAAACTCTAAAAAAATATTTTAAAAGGACGTCAAATTTGATGCTGTAGAACAGTTTGATCAAAAATTGGAAACATGAAAACCAGAGGGTGAATACACTTTATCGTGACTCTTGATGCATAGAGATGAAAATGATTTATTTTTCTGAAGTATTGTGATCCATGTTGGTCTCCATGGCTACAGCATGGGAATGCAACCACAACCCCGGTGCCACGCTTGGAGGAATTAGCATCAGTCACAAAAATTAGCACCACTAACACAGACGAACATAAAAACAGACCTTGAATGCGGTTCAAATTGCCTGGGAATCAGGCCAGAGCACCGCTACCCGGATCACGATCATAATCTTTGATAATGCGACCCGTTTTTTTGTTTTGTTTTATTTTCTTTTGTTTTTAATATTCATGCAAGCCCAGAGGCTTCCACAGTGTAATTTTCCGTCACTTTATTATCAGTCAGCCATTCTCATCCACACACAGCCATCCCAAGCACAATCCTACACAGCCACATATGCTGTCTCTCTCCCAGCTCATCTACTAAATCACCATTTCCGGAAGGAATACGTAGCCTTACATTGCAAACAGCCCTACTTTGTATAAATACATTTATCAAAATGCATGTGGAGTATTTCTCTATAATCACCTCTATTTTCCACTTAATAGAATTTCCACCAGAATAATCAATAAGTGCATTAGTTTTCAATTATTTTTTTGTAAAGCAATATCTGCTCAAATCAATATTTTCTTATCCTTCTAAATATTTTGAAAAAACAAAATCCATTTTAATCCATCAGGTTTTGTGCAAACTTGCATAACTATTTTTTTCCACATAAATATTAATTAACTTTGACTGTTCATTCACTTGAGAGAATGACAAACATTTCCCTTTTCACATCGAGTACAACATACAACTCAACTGTCATGAACTTTCCCAAAGATTCTTCCCAGATCCACCCTTCCACATCCATCCACATTTTTAAGCCTTCCCACACCTTCCCTCGGATCACTTGCTACATCCGTGTTCTACACCTTCCCTCGAATCACTTGCTATCTCCATATTCAACTCCTTCCTGAGGTCTTCAGACTTGCACCACCTTCTTTTTTTGGCCATGTAGATACACAACATTAAAGGACACAAAATCAAACAGTCAAATTAGCAAGAAATCAGCTGTTTAGTGCTAACTACAGTATGCCTCGAGCCTTTGTTGCATGGATTCACCTTGAAACTCTGTGGCATTTGGCAACGACTCTGAATTTAACTGGCCATTTGACAGGCAATTTTACAAGGGCAACAGGTCACCGTGGTACAGTGCGGTTTACCAGGTTTCCTATTCTGGTTCTATGACCTTAGGTCCACAAGACAGGAAAAGGAGTATGGCTACTGCAGAACCTAGCAGACTATTTTGTTTGGCTAAGTCATGATGTTTACCCTGGTCATCAGATTTTCAACGTCAGGATGGTCAGGAACTTCAGAACACTTAATTTAGATCAGTGTGACTAAAATAGTATTCTCTTATGTTTGTATCCTCCTGGTGGGACAATTTCACTGGCCTAACATATAGTTGCAACCTGGTCTCATTAGCGAAACGTTTTTGGGAACGTTTTCGCAAACTCAGCCAAACGTCCCATTTGCTAGATTACAGGGTTAATTTGATATTTCATTCAGTCATTTTGGACATGCAAGGTTCTTGGGTTAACTTCCAAAGAGGCATCCTTCCATCATAGAGGGCAGCTATCTTCTAAGAAAAAATAGTGCCTTCCACAACCTACAAGGTTTTCTTTAACCCCTTAAGATAGAGGGACTTTTAAGGGTACCGTTTTGAACCCACTCATGAAGGGTACTTTGGACATTTTGGGATGAAACTTTCAGCCTTGAAAAAGTTCAAACGGATTCTTTAAGTAAATACGGGGTATGAGAAACCCCCTCATTTGTGTTCAATGCCATTAAATTTCCCTCAGAAAATGTGGTTTTCAAAATGGGTGGGTGAAAGTTTCAGATGAGCAGCTGAACTGCATGTAGTTGCTAACATCCAGACTCTGATAACTGCGGGTTTATAAGGTAACATGCTCTTCTAGAAAAGGAGTGCCATGAAGAGGCTGAAGCACTAGCATCCCACAGGCCGACCATTTCCTCTTTCACTGGTTGCGTATTACTTCTTTTTTAACTTGTCTAATTTTATATCTACTTTTATTTAAGTCACTCAGGTTTTGTGCTTTGATGTTGTTTTTCTTCCTAAGTGACATTCTACACACAGCTGAGCTAAACAAATCTCAGACATTTTAAAGTAATCTCTCATTTGCAACGTAAATGACCTGACAGGTTGGAATTGCACATATTCGACAGACCCCGGTAAGTGCTGATGTTGGGTTCAGTTTACTGGTGACCAGGCGAGATTCTACCCAATCTATCCAGAGTGCAACCAAACAGATGACAGAGAGGGACATGGGGATGTGCTAATATCAAAGCACCATATCGGATTATATATATGAAAGACTTCACTTCCCATAAGGCTTAGTGTACAACAACCAGGGACAGCTTCTGTTTTGATTTTTCAGACAATCTCCTTAACTGCTCGTAAGAAGGTGTGAAGCGCTTAATTATCAAATAACAAATCATAATAATTATAATCATAACAAAATAATATTCCTAAAATTAAAAAAAGCTTGAAAAAAGAGATGTTCGGGGGGGGGGGGGGGGGGGGCAGAAGAAGCACTTGGCGCCCTGAGAGGTTCAGACCCGTAAATCCCTCATCCTCCATGTCTTGCCACCTCAGACAAGACACTCAAGCACAGGAACACAACCAGACCTAAAATCCTTAGCCACGTGGACAAACATGCTGTCATAATCACGTCAACGCTAACCGCACACACCCACATACTCTCCCACACACACATTTACACACACACAGACATACAGTAACCTCATCCTTAGGTACTGAGTGCAAGCACTGATGGAGTTGATGAATGTCTATTGGTAAGTTAAGTCAGTTGTTTTGGCTTCATTGATCCCATTGGCTGCCTTGTTTTTTTTTTTTTTTTCAAACACTAGGAAGGCACCATTTAGGGACTTCCACCATTTCTAAGTAAGGAAGTACAAAGGCGGTCAATAGAGAGATGTGATGGGAGATCACAGTATAGCAATGGGGCACTGGACCACTCCCTCAGGAGTAATGTTCCAGTCATTCATGAAAAAAGTCCAAACGACTAATTAATCATTTGTCTTGGTCCAAGACACAGTCTTAATTAGTGGCATGACAAGCTATCAAACGCAGATGGATCTAACAGTCACGGGGAGCTGGCGATGTTGAGCTCCTATGATTCAGTGGGAGGCAGGGGGGGACCAGTCTCTGTGGCCTCCCACTGCACAACCACCCCACTCACCTTTCCCTCGTCGGGACGGGGGCCTGGGCTAGGGGTCATCGCTTTGGGATCTCTCCCCCTGTGACTGATCACTGCTGCCTGGGACAGAAGAAGGCTCAGGGGGTGCAAAGGTTTCAGACATATCCACAGGAGTGAGGGTGATCTCCACTTCTCTGTCTTCCTCTTTACTAATCGGGGGAGGAAGAGCAGGAGCTAGTACTGGGTTTGAAGCGGGCACTCGGTTTTCGGATGCAGGGGGAAGCTGCCCCCCAGGTGCCCTCTGGATCACCATGGATCGGCTCGGAGTAGTCGGGGCACTCTGCAGGAGCAGGACGGGCCGAGGATCAGTGTCGAGCAGGGGTGCAGAGGCAGACTGGCACTGCACCACGACGCCTGCCCTCTGGTCTTGGGCAGACGCCGTGGCATCTTGGAGGCTCGAGGGAATCGAGCCCAGCACCAGCTGGTGCTGATCCTGGATCACAATCTCCAGCAGCTGAGAGGAAGAAGAAGGCGTGGCGGAGAACGAGGAGGACGAGGCCAGAGCCTTCTGGATCACCCCTCCGGTCGTCTGAGCCAGCGGCAAGCTGGACGGAGGCGGAGGAGGCGCCACTGGCTGCGGTTGCTGAACAACGGCATCTTCTGGACGGGGCTTCCTGGGTCGACCCCTCTTGCGCTTGGGAGGCGCGTCCGTCGCGACGCCTGGTGGTTCGGACACGGGACGTTTCGGGGCAGCACTGCGTGCTCGGTGGACCACCGCCGTGGGCGCGGCTGACGTAGCCACCGTCACCGCTGTAGCCTTATCGCGCTCGCTGTAGGACAGACTCATGGTGGAAGGGAGGATCATAACAGGAAGCGGAGTTCCCTTCTGCTGGGGCAAAGTTGTCACGGTGATTGGCAGAAGATGGGGCGATGCTGATGTGTCCTTCGGCGCTAGAAGCGTCGTGGAGGGGTGCACCGAGAGCGGGGACTTGTTGTCTAGGACTGACCCACGAGGGAGCAGCTTGGGCAGGTGCTTGATCAGATTCTGCACCTGTTGGTTGCGACCCTCCACTTCTTTGGCCGGTTTCTCACCGCTGGGAGGCGTCTTTCCATGTACGGCCTGTTCTCCTTCAGTTTTGTCTTTTTGCTACAGTAAGAGACAAATAGACCTCACAATAACTTACTTTTGCTGGATGATATATTATTGAATGATGTTATTTTCCTTTTTAATTTTATGCTACTAGTGTACTGCACTGATAATATAATAGCATAATAATGTAAGTAGACCCTTGTAGTAAATATATTTTTTAAATATTCAGACATTGCCTCACAGCAGACTAGTGTAGTTCTAGACATACACGTTGGGCCACAAACATAGCTGCCCCCTCTATTTGCCAGGAAAAGCAGTGAAAGTTACTGATATTTAAAAAAGCTGAAAACATCCCTCAACATAGATTGTTCAAATACCCCAAACGGTCCTTTGGCCCACCGCCTATTTTGAGCACCAAAGTAAGAGCACTATTGCTTTGTTATACGTGTTATTGTGGTACCATATGGGGATGAATAACGTTTTCAATGAAAGTTTTCACTTTTCTGAGTTTGATAAACGTACCCTCAGACTAGTGTATTAAACCAGACAATTAACAGATGGCGTACTACAGTGGTTCTTAAACTGGGGATCGGGACCCTCAGGGGGGTTGCCAGAAAATATTAGAGGGGTCACAAAATGATTTGTCTGGATTAAAGACATTTTTCTAAAGGCCAAAGTCAAAGGCTGCCATTGACATAATGCCCTTGGTGTTGACATAGCCTACCTATGGGAGAAGACATTTTCTGCCTCTGTTATTTGTTTTGCAAAAATCAACAGCTCCCGGCCCTTTTGGTCCAATCAGAGCAGGGCTGTGTGAGATTGGACTGTCAATCACAGTCTGGTGCAGTTTGGTGCGCATTTACGAGCACAAACTCGATGAGAGGGTGCTTGGTGGCAGTGGGGTAGGGGCATGAGAGTTGTAAACATTCAAAATTTTGGCTAAGTCCCTTCAATCTGTCAGACTTGCCAACTGCAGCTTTAAGAACCACTGGTGTACTATACCAGTGTACTGTAAACAGAGCAGGACATCCCCTGGCTGGAGCACATTACCTTGGCATCGCGGCCACTGCCCTCTCCCTCCACAGCACCTGCCTTGGGCGGAGCAGGGCTCTTCTTGATCACTTTGTGAGGCTTGGCTGGCCCACCTGCGAGAAAAAACAAGAGAGATGCATCACATATCGAAGACCACCACAAAACATCAATAAGTGAAATAAAGAAATAACAATTAAGGGGTTGACTTGGGAAACCAACATAGCACATCAACAATTACTAGTAAAACTACACTACCCAGATGCCCTGCCCTGGTCACACCACAAAGATAATTTCTTCACAATAATTTCTTTTATCTACACATACCAGCTAGATCAGCAGAAGTGACCAGTTCAGCCTGGCTGCAACGCGGGTTGACAATGTGCTCTTGCACCAGGAATTTGGCAATCTCCACCACCGTGTCAAAGGAGCGCTTCAGAATCTTCTGTGCCCAGTCACAAATCAGCTGACATGCTGCCTCAGTCACTTCCTGCTTATAGGTCTGGACCAGTTCTGTCAGCTCCGACTGCAAGCCATCGATATGTTAGTTTTTACTCAAGTTGTTCATGGTTACAGTACAGTATGCTCTGACAAAGTTGATGGATAACTTTTTTTTTCTGCCCCAAAATGTCAAATATCAAGTGTTTTAAAAGTTGGTGGGCGGCATATGTGGACTCGTATATCAAGCACTATTACACAATGAGGACTGACTTTTCAGAAACAATTATGACATTCAAGCTTTCTGCACAGTGTAGTAGCGTTTTTGTTGATTACGTTGTACAAAGAGGTAAGGTGGCCTCAGGTAAACGCATATGAAACGCAACATTTGTGACTTGAAGAGAAAGAAGAGAAATAAAGAAATACTTGTGTGCTCTTACTGGGTCATTCTTCAGATCTAGGTTAGGCAACAGGGGCATGTTCAAGATTGTCTTCCTACGAATCCCACTATAGCAGTATGTGGAGCAGCCAGGTTAAAGAACAAATGAATGTAGCAGCAAACAGGTATTGTACTAAGATCATGGAATTAAACAGGATTTATGAAGTGAAGATATATAGGCATAATAATTATACATTACATAACTATGACCTCAACATATAATGACATAATTAAATCTGGGCAGGTGTTGTTGTGTTGGTGTTGAAATGATTGTGAATTCATATTCCCAAAAGTAGATCTATCTATTTTAGGCAATATCGCCATGCCCTTGGATGAAGTGTAATAGCCACTGCAGGGAAGGATATTTTGACTGTCCTCTTCCTCCCAGTCTCCGGGCTTTGATGTTGGGGAAAATGTCACGGATGATTTTGCCGAAGTTGGCTGCACTCAGTGGTCGCTGCTGTAGGTTATCACAGTACCGCCTAAGAGAAGGAAGAAGGTTGTTTTAGATTTAGATTTTTACTATTATTAGTGCTTTCATTTATAATAAAACTAAACTTTTCTTAAGTCAGTCAAGGGATACCTTCACACATATAATTGACATATGACATCTTCCACCAACAATCAAATATTCTAACCCTAGCCCTGACTATCAAAGATTTCCCCTTCAAAGCCTGAGAGGTTTGGGAAATGCCCCCCCCCCCCCTTAAGCAGAAGTAAAGGGCGTGCAAAAACATTGCAAACTCAAACAACAACAGAATAGGAACTGATAAAAGGAACTTATACAGAATGTTGGGAACACCAGGTGGGTTTCTGAATGGTGACTGTGCAAAATAATGCCTTCAACATACAGTTTATACTGTACACAATAGTAAACTTTATACAGTACACAATACAGTTACACACAATATTTTTTCCACAATATGCAATTATTGCATTTTTTTTTACTGTGCATACTATCCATAACTCAAGTGCACTTCTCCCTTTGAAAGTCAAGAAATCTCACTTGTAGGTCTCATAGACGTCCTGCTTGGGCAGACAGGTGTCAGCGTGCTCCTCCAGGTGACTACGTATCCAGTTGCAGGTGAGCAGCTGGTCAGCCATGTTCAGGGAACTGGCATCACTATGGACAATTACAAATGAGAGTTAACCGGAAGAGAACCATGGTGCAGTGGAGTAGATTCAGTTAGTTCCGATGATAATTTAAAAACGCTGAAATACTAAGATATTAAGCTGAGAACATTTGTGTGAAAATGCCTTTCCAGTTTGTTCAAAATGACAAAGAATGCATGCATGTCTAATGTATATTGTATGAGTGTGCCATTCATTTTCAATAGAAGCGTTTTACAGCAACAAGAGACAAGTGGTTGTTATGCTGCCAGCTAGGTGCTGAGCGACTGACATGGCAACTGCCAATCCAAGCGAAGGCAGCGTGACGCACGTTGCTTGAAACTTAAAAAATAATCCAAGATAGCGATAACTCATAGACGGCAGTATTTATGTATACTGCAAAGCAGTAGCAACTAGCTGTGAGTCACAGCCTTGTTCATGAGCTCACAACGCCCACTCAGCGGTAAGTTGCTGGATTTGTCGCTGTCTCTTATAGCTAATGTGACTGTGAGGTTAAGCTATGAACGTGTATGCTGTCTCTGTATGCTTGAGTTGTGTGGGGGTGTGTGTATTTCTGATTGTATTGAAAATCCTTTTGTGTATGGGTGTGTATGGGTGTGTGTGTCTGTATGTTTGTGTATGTGCATTTAACTAACCTTTTTTCCCCTGCACTGGGTCCAGAGGGTAGCTGGAGGTACAGGTAGAGCTTGTCGTTGTCAGAGAAGCGCTGAACATCTTGCTGAAGATCATAAAAAGAGGATTCGGTTATGTAACAGTTGTGTAAACATTGCTAATATGTCAAGGTCAAGCAACTCAATTAGTTCCAGAGAGTGGAATAATTCTACCCAGACTAAAAACAATATATGAGAGAGAAAACATCTCTTTGCATAAATTACAATATTTACTTACCAAAATGTTGTCGACTTTGCCCTGAACATTCTTACTGCAGAGAGCAAAAAAACAGAAAAGAGGTTCAGTTTGTGCAGGGGCATGCATCGCATAATATGCATTCCAATTGTATCTTTTGTCTAACCAGCTGGGGAATGCTGTCTTACGAGATGTTGTTCTTGAGTTTCTGCAGGAGCATGCTGGGCTCCGTGTCGCCCTCTCCTGTGTCCAGCCGCCCGGGTTTGGGGGCCTCCCCACCCCTCACTCGCTCGTCCGCCATGGATTGCACTCACTGCGCTGGCCTCCCGCATCCAGAACCCTCGGAGAGAACCAGAGTCTAGAGGAAAGGGAGGAAAAGGGGAGACAGTCGAGGACGTGTGACACAGACATGTAAATCTGATGTGCGAATGAACCACACTACTAAACAGAACAAAACAGACCTGAAGGGTACGCACAGAAACAACAAATGCTATCTCCAGCATCTGAAATGCAGAGTTTTGTCAAAAAACTCAGTAGCTTGCAATCGGATTACAAGACAAAATCATTGCGTTACGACATTTCACTCCTCCTGACTTTATTCCCACCTTTACTATAGCAAAAGCCACAAAGATGTGCGTGTGCAGTACACAAATAAACCAAATTCCAGCTATATACTTATATGGTCTTTTTACCACTACATGTGGAGTTATGAGCCTCTCCCTATTCGTTTTGGTAGGAAACTGATATTGTTTGCCTGAAATAATAGCTGCCTAGTGGTGTTGCCAAGGTGAGTTCCAAGGGGCATCGCATCCCTCTAAGTACTTTCTTATAAAATACTACTCCACTGTTTTGCAAGGAGACAAGATGGTCAGTGACACTGGCCAACACATACAGGCTGCTTTAGATTTGGACAAACAATCTGGAGATCATTGTAGTCAAGAAGCCAGAGGGGAATTCTGACTCTGATCTGCTTAGGGTTATGGTTTCTGTGAGCCCTCCAGAGAAATTGAGTTAGCCTCGATGGCAAAGTTATCAATAGCATTTTGTTAAATACAATCTTCATTGTAAAAAACAATCCTGTCTTTGTTGTCACAATTTGTATCATAACATATTGTGCTTGAAAATTACATGGAGATGTAGGCTACATTAAAATACAATCCTGTTTATATAAATGTAATAACCATATTGTGATTACTAATTACTACATAACAATTTATCAATAACTTACAAAAACATAGATGGACTCTTTATTCATTTCAATTCATTCAAATTCAAAAAATTTGTCCATCAGTAAATAGTAAACACACAAATAAAAATACAACTTTGACAATCAGTTCTATACAGAAGCTCACTCTGTATAAGGATAATGGTAAATTCATTCACACAGTGAAATGAATAATGTTATTATGTTCCTGGAAACATTCTCATGTATGACAACATTTCACTAATTAATGAATGAACAGGACAAAAGTGCCTTAATACACAAGGTTACAAACTGTGCAGTTAGGCTATAAGAGAAGTAACAGCTGTAGCCTACATAGGCTAATAGATGTATCGTAAACAACAGTAATATGTTGAATCAAAGAGTATAGAAGCCCCAATCACCAAAATATTAATTATAACTCGGTTTCAGATTGTATCCCCTTCCATGGGGCACCAAGGTCACAGAGAAAGGAAAGAGGTTCCAAGGCGGCTTGCTCCAAAATAATCAATGAAATAGTGACACTCCCACTACGGCAACCCGCTGTCACCGTCAGTGAATTAACATTACAAGATTGTACTGGAGTAAGCAAGAAACACACAAACCACCCTAATGTTTTGAAAACCAACATATTTGTTTGCGTCTGTAGTTACGACTGATATCGATCAATGTCGACCAGAGGCAGTAGACCTCTGACACAGCTGAGCCGCTGTCAGCCCACATCTACCAGCTGTCAAAAGCTACCACATCGAAATACAACGGGGGAGAGCGAGCATGTTTTCGGAATACAACTAGGAAGCTAACGTTAGCTTGCTAGCCTCTAGCTTCTTCCCTATATTAACCTACCTACGACCCTTCCTTGAATTTCGCGTATGTTTCATCGTCCAAATTAGACAGTTCGACAAATATGGCCGTAAACAACATCTGTTCTCGTGTTATTAACCTGTTACAAGGCCCATCTTGCTTGCCGCACTGTTTGCTACGGTCATGCGCTTACGATTCACATTCTTCCCGCTTTCTTCGTATATGGACAAAACGAAGCCTTGAAAGCTACTTGCTGCTGGCTAGCTGGTAGATATCTAGCTAGTCGGCTTTAGACATCGATTGTTGACCATCCAAGCCATGCTTTCACAGCGTTTCAATCACCTTTGATTAACCGAGGCAAATAATTGACACTGTCGCTTAACGTTACCCAGAACATACAAAGTATTGCTATTAAATTAGTGAACATAGCAAGCTAGCTGACATTAGTTATAGCCTGGCTAGCTATGCTGCTAACGTTGGCAAGCTGTGAACACATTGAAATACATGAGGCATAGAGCAATGAAAACTTATAGAACTATTTTCATAATCAACGTTAAAAATGCGTAAAACATTCTTTCATATTTTAAGCAAAATAATTAAGGTATTTATTTTATAAAAAGAAAAAGAAAGTACCTGACTCAAAGATACAGCAAAAATCCCCTGTCAGATTATTTTATGATTGGACAACTGTGTTATGTCTGCCTGACTACAAAGCAACCCCCAACGTGATTGGATGTCTTGTTGCATTCTACACGGATACAGAGCATACCTTTAATTCTATTGGATAAATACCTTTATTTTCTCCAGAAAGATTATTTTGATAGGAGGTGAAATGCTGCTCTGCCCAGTGACAAATTTGATGGTTCAATTGTTTTAGTCCTCCTAGTAACAAGAATATGATTGGTCAGATTTTTAACAGCTTTCGATTCTGCCATGAAAAGCCCAAGACCAGTTTGTCAACTACCTGTAACAGTAGGCCTGAGGCCTACCATAACATAATCCCTTAGTAAACTGTATTTATATATCATGAGGGCATGCTTAGATGCATTATGATATCCATTTACTGACTCCAAACAACTTTATAAATGTTACCAGCAGGGCCTACTCATATGGAGTATGTACAATACACACCCAATGCAGACCAATACACCTTACACAAATGCACATCCAAACAAACATATGTTTGTTTGTGTGTGTGTGTTGTCTTTACAAAGGTGGTGGACTACAAGAGACAGCAAAGCAGTTACACTCCATTAAAGATCAGTGAGCTGCCTGTGGAGAGGGTTGAAAGGTTTCAATACTTCGGTGTGCACATCACCTCACATTGACAACTAACATCAAGCACACAAATCCAGGCAAAGACTAAACTTCATATCAGCTGCGGAAAAAAAACGGTCAGCATTGAAGGCCTTCTACTCTTCAACAGTGGAGTGTTCTAGGTAGTACCATGATTTGGTATGGAAACTGTACAGCCCGTGACTGCAGTGCCCTACAAAGATTGGTATTTTGCTGAATGCACCATCAGAGCACCTCTTCCCTGCAGGAAATATATCAAAAGAGTACAAAAGGGCCCAAAAAATGATAAAGGACATTTTACACCCAGACCATGGACTGTTTAAAACACTGAGGTCAGAAGTCTCTGTTCCTTCATGGCTAATACATAAGGAGGACTGATGAGTTCTTTCCTCAAGCCATCGGCATCCTGGACACACATGAAACTCTTTTACACTGCATTACATGGACTTGCCATATTGCACTTACACACACTGCACTTTTTACCCCCTTCTCAATCTATTTATTACATTCTTTCTAAATCTTTCTTTCTTTATCCTTATACATACAGTTAGGAACAAAATTATTCATACCCCTGGCAAATAATGATTTAATGTTGATTTTTTGTTGACCAATATGATTGTTCTGACTGAAAATTACACTGCCACGTGGCTAGGTTGTAAGACAATGTGGTAGAACCAAAAAATAAGCTTTTTCATCTTTTACATTTATTTATAAAAAAAGGCATGTCCAAAATGATTCATACCCTTTTTAAATAACCAATAGAAACATCTTTATTTGCATTCACATCTCTCAAAATGGTTCTTATAATAGGCCTACCTACCAAGCCTCTCCACAATGATTCTAGTCTGCACCTTTTTAGCAGCAATCCGGGTTTTGAGGCAGGAAGAAAAACGCTTATTTTTTATTCTATGTTTCTCTCACATTGTCTTAGAACCTTTTGGCATGTGGCAGTGGCATATTCGGTCAGAGCAAACACATTGGTAAAGAGAAAATCAACATTAAATCAATTGCCAGGGTATGAATAATTTTGTTCCTAACTGTTCCTAACTCGTAACTGGTGAGCCCTCAGGACACCTCTGCACAGGAAAGTTGAGCAGCTAAATGCCATTTCACTACATGGATAACACAGTATCTCTATTTGACAAATACAAATCCTTGAATCCTTCGGCATTTGCGTCTATCCGTTTAATAGATCCTCCAGTGTCCCATAATGCCGTTCTTCTTCCTTTGTTTAACAAAATATCGAACCATACGTCATTTCCTATAGTTTCAAAATGGATCCCAGCGGCTTAAAGCTCAGCTTTTGGGAGAATGGACCAAAACCCGGTCAATTTTATTCTTTTCCCGGAAACAACAGCATCACAACTCCTGGTTGTGGACCGGTTAGGCACACATTGTAAGTCTAGGTTGTATGTATATTCTTTAAGTGTTCCTAATTCTTTTGTAATGGCACTTTCGTTTTCCACATCTTCCTGCTGTATCATGGTGGGTTGAACAGCTCATCGGCTAACCCTCTAGCATGGTACTTAGCCACCGATGTCAGTATACATAAATCTGTTAACTTTTTTTTAAGTGTTGTTCCGAGCACACTACGTGTGGTTGAACACCTGGACAACGCAACGGGGGAAACTATGAGAAGTGTTGCTGTTTTTTCTCGCGTAACTCCGCTAACCCAGCCAGCTAACGTTAATCAAGTAACGTTGTTACCCAGCTAACGTTATTTTAATTAGCGCATAGACCCAGACCTGCAGGATGTGTACTTGAGAGAAGAAAACTGTCGTTAAAATAATTTTATCACTGTTAATTCATACATTTTTATTTATTACTGCCTTGTATAACTGGCTGTGTGTATTAAAAAAGTTCGTTTTTATGGTTCAGCGCAAGCTCTGTGCCTATTTTTACTTTAACTGCTAGTGTGTGTGCCACACAGATGGAATACTCAGAATGGTGTCAAACCTGTTTTTTTATATTTATGAAAGTAATTGTCATTTATTGTTGATGTCACTATTTAAGCTGTTTAAACGAAATTGCACATCGGAAAGACTGAAATTCTTCTGATAAACAGGAGTTCTGTGTTCAAAAAGTGATGTTCAGGTTGATGAAGTGTGTGCTAACGTTGGAACTTAGAAGACGCATCTTGGTAACACCAGCGGGATGAAAATAAGCTATTGAAAAAAAATAATAATGCCTAATATATACTAAGTGATAAGAAAGTGATAATAATCATAACTCCATATCAACCTGCACCAATTCAACTAGAGAGCTGGAATTGTATATAAACCCATCACTTACTGATGTTAGCTAAAATTGTATTTACTAAGAAAAGTGGACCGGTGGAATTTTGGCTGATGTTGGATTCTTACGTTTTTCTTAACTGTCTAGTTTTCATATTTCTGATCTTATAAATCTGTTATTGGTTGGTAATTTGTCCTACTCAATATGAAGGATGGAATGATTTGTATGCTTTCCTCCTCTCATAGAAACCCGATGGTGACAGGCACATCAGTGTTGGGTGTGAAGTTCACGGGTGGGGTCATCATTGCTGCGGACATGTTGGGCTCATACGGCTCCTTGGCCCGTTTCCGCAACATCTCCCGCCTCATGAAGGTCAACGACAACACTATCCTTGGTGCCTCTGGAGACTATGCAGATTACCAGTATCTCAAACAGATCATTGAGCAGATGGTGTAAGTGTGTAACTCGTGCAATTTCATGGTTTTCAACCATCAGGACCAGTTCCTGATTCTGTCTGAATGGAGTGGAGTAATTTTAAAGCCAGGGGCTTGTACAGTATACCATAGCTTTAATATACGTATTAAAGGCAGCAGGTTTGTGTTGTTGCTGAGAAAAAATGACTGATGTTGAATATTCAAGGGAAGCATCTATGATTGAGTCTCATACTCTGTGTTTTGTATTCAGAATTGATGAGGAGCTTTTAGGAGATGGCCACAGTTACAGCCCCAAGGCCATACACTCCTGGCTGACCCGTGTCATGTACAACCGCCGGAGTAGAATGAACCCACTCTGGAACACAGTGGTCATCGGGGGATTCTACAATGGTGAAAGGTAGGTGTCTATCATATTTTGCACAGCCTTGGCTGTAACGATGTCAAATCTGCTCTTGTATCACACACCTTTGCATTAACCTTTGGGTTTTTGACATGATGTATCTTTTTCAGAAGAAAACACTGAACTGTAGTGGGGCTCCTTAGTCTTTTGTCAGGGCTGTGACCTAGACATGTGGTGAAGATTAATTTATTGGCTTTTTAAACTTTCACTACTGGACTGTGGAGGGTAGACAAGAAGTGTGTGTGCAGGGGCACATATGGTGAGGAGTTCTGCCACTTGTGCCACAGGCCCCCTGTGATTCTGAATTCTAATCTTTAATTGCTTTTTTCCCCCTTCAGCTTCCTTGGCTACGTTGATAAGCTGGGAGTTGCGTATGAGGCGCCGACTGTGGCCACAGGCTTTGGTGCCTACCTAGCTCAGGTTGGTAGCCCACAAGTGCTTGTTACAGTTAGTTATATAGCGGTGATGTCTTAATGCAGTATGGCTTGATGTGTATAGCTGCTGGTGGTAATGTACAATTTACTCCATATATGCTCCTTGTTTGCCCGATGCGCCTTCATTTTCCTGTCTCTATGTATTCAGCCTTTGATGAGAGAGGTGGTGGAAAACAAGGTGGAGATCACAAAGGATGAGGCACGGGAGCTGATTGAGCGCTGCCTGAAGGTTCTCTACTACCGTGATGCCCGCTCCTACAACCGGGTGAGGGCTTACTCTACTTCTTTCAAACATACTCCATTACAAGAAACAAACTCCTCCAAGTTTTTTGGAGTGACCATCCTTTTGTTTAAATCGTGATCAAAATATGCATGCACTTATAAAATAGCCCATCTTCATCTTTTAAAGATGAAATCCATGATTCTAATCCCATAAAATGTTGGTTAGAGATTATGGCTCCTGCTTTCCTTTTGCAAAATTGCAGATGGCATCTTTAAGAGCAACTAAAGCTTCATAACATTGTTTGATGTATTCAGTTTAATTTAGTTTGGCCCCTGTAGTCTGATTTATTTCCCCCTCTGTACCCACATTTTATATTTATTTGGAATAGAAGTTAATTTTACAATTTCAAGGAAAAGTGACATGGAGCAATCAATGTTGCTTATGTTCTGCGTTTCGTTTGCAGTATGAGATTGCAATTGTGACACAGGAGGGAGTGGAAATTGTTGGACCCCTGTCATCTGAGACAAACTGGGATATTGCACACATGGTCAGGTGAGTTATAACAGGACAATAATATATTTTTTTTAATTTTAGGTTCAGTCAATTTGCTTCAAGATCAGGCCTCTAGCATCAATCACTGTATATCTTTACAAAAATGTACCGAGTACATTCCTTGGTTTGAAATGTGAAATAATTTTAATTTCTTCTCCATGTGATTTGTGTTGCAGTGGATTTGAATGAGAGCTGTTTGCATCTGCATTTGCCCTTCCACGTCTGAATGACCTGTTGTTCAAGCCTCACTGAGTAAATTACTGCTAATGTAGAATGGCTGTCCCTTTTTTGCTTTCGTCTCTTTTGTATAACAATAAATATGTAAAACATAAAAAGGTTTACGGTCCTGTTCAATTGGGGAATTGCAAATGGCCTTGTCTCTTTGTCTTAGTCATTTCTGCACTATTTGTATAGAGGACATACCTCATTACACCAATATTCAAACTTTAAAGCAATCACAGGATAAAAATATGCAATACTCATGCTATATCAGTAGCAATTTCCACAATATAACATTTCCATACTAGTGTCCCTGACTAGTTCACTCTTTGGTGCTTGTCACAGAACGTGTGGTTTAGGGAGTAAGGTAGAAGAGCAACCTGTCCATTAGATAAGTCTTCTGTGTGAGGTCAGCTTAGCCAGGGAGATACTTCCATACTCAACACACATGCAGACCCCTAAATTAATGTAATGTGCGTATAAGAAGACATCTTTATTATAGTTGTAATGATCGGATTTGACCAACTTGTGTCAACCAACACGTGTAATCGTCATCAGAGCTTTACAATCCTAGAAATAAAAAAACAAATGCATAGGTAATTTAACATAAAACTACACACCTTATGTAGAGCACTACATGGTCTCTCAATGAAGAGTATACACAATACATATGATTATTAGAAGGCATGTTGGTTAGATGTTGGTTAGTTAAATTGAAAGACATCTTTAAAAGCAGCTTTGTGACTTGTTAAAGCTGGTTGATTTCTGTATGGAAGATGGGCAAAAGAATCTGAAGTTTGACTTGTGGGCCCTGAACGGTAGGTATGCAAAAATATTCAACTTAAATTCAGGATTGTGTTTTGTAGATATAAAAATATATTTAAGTCTCAGTTGTTTCTACAGTGTTATTACAGTCTGGAAGAAAACAGCAGCACAAACTGAATAAGCAAAAGGACTTGAGGCAGTTTCTCCTTCAAGCCTTTTAATGCCCATTCTGTGTCAGGATATCTTTACATTGATCTAAATAACAAAACCTTCAGGACAAGAGTAAAGACAAAGATACATAAACTGAAGTGTTGGTACAAAAACAGTGACAGGAAATTCCAGATTTACAAATAAAGCATATGGTAAGAACTATTTACATTTGAAGGTTGTGTATTCAGGTTCCATCTTAGTTAATATAGAGGCTCTGCCATTAAGAACTGCAGCAGTAGTTTCACAAGTCCAAAACATAAGGTGCAGTCCAACACCAATATGAAGGCAGACGTATTGCTCATCACATATGGACCCATCTAGGCTCATACAATCAGAAAAGTCTGGCTAACCACACAGCAAACTATGGTTACCCACTAGTCTACATCTACAATATATGTTACCACTGTTTACAGGGTTTGTCTGGTGAGTTAACCTTTCTGTCTTAATGTCCAATCTCTGCCTCCTCGAAGCCATGGAAAGATTCCAGGTCGCTATCTTTCTCAAATACCTGTTTGAGCTTCTTGCGGCGGGTGGAAGGTGATGGCCAGGATTCAGGGGTGACTGCTTGATCCGCCTCCCCATCCCCCTCGGTCTCTGGCTGGTTGGACTGAAGGAGTGCCGTGGTGAGCTCATGCACCAGACCCGCGGGCCCTTCCCCAGCCTGCGTCTCCAAAGGCTCCGCTGCCATTTTAAAAGACCGCTGCAGCAGGTCTGGACGAGCCCCCAGCACCTGTAGCAACTCCGCCAGCCATCCGATCAACAGAAGCGCCAGCTCGGCCGGCTGCGCCCCTATGAGGTTCTCGGGAGCGGATGCCACTTGCTGTGTCCAGCACGCCTGCAAGAACTCTCGGAGCACCGGGCCTGTGCAGGCCTCCAGTGGCTGCAGGCCGCAGGAGCAGGCCTTGGGCACCACGGCGGGCAGAGTGTTGGCACTGTTTAGGGAAGCCAGGAAGTCATCGACCAGGTGCCCTCGGTAGGGATCCATCACCAGTAGGCCTTTCCCCCCCGCACTGGGGTTGATATACGGGCGCCAGACCTTGGACAGCCACAGCTCCAGACGTTCCTCGTCTGAGAAACCCTCCGGTCGAGCCTCGAGGAAGACTGAGGCCGGAACAGCTGCCATGCAAGATGGTGGGACACCCTTCAGGAACACCATAGCAGGGAGCAGCGTTCCATCCGCCATCGCTGACAAGACCACGTCCATGATGGGCTCGCCAGGGTCGGTCAGTCGGAATACCGAAGACAGGGATGAAACCTGGTCTAACTGTTCCAGATCTATGAACACAGCCAGTTCGTCTACAGCTCCGACACTGCCCAGCCCGAAGCCCTGGGCTCCGCCGACCTGCTTCTTCATGAAGCGGGTGAAGGAGCGCACGCCCTCCTCCACGCTCTGGGGGAGCGTGCGCCCCGTCGCGCCCACCGTCTGCACCCCTAGCTCGTGCTGAAGCAGGAAGTCCACGGCCCAGTCGTGCGACAAGCCTGGGTCGCTGCCGCCCACGCACTCCTTGGCCTTCTGGAACAGTTTCTCTTCGTTGACGGGCAGCTGCTGTTCGCGCTGCGCGAGGACCCACTCGGACAGCCGGTCGGCTGCTCTGGGCCCCAGCCCGCGGCGACCCTTGCTCGGCCCCTGTTGCTTGCGTTCGATCAGCCATGACTGAATGTCGGCCGGTGGGGTTTTAAACTGGGCAGCAGCCTGGGGTATACCGCAGCACAGAGCGAACAGCACAGTCTGCAGTTGCTCCATAGAGAGGGATGTCTCTGGCTCTTTCTTGATAGTGATGGTCCCTGGTGTCAGCTTCTTAGCCTTTCCAGCCTTGCCTGCTGGAGACAGCTCAACTTTTCCAGGATGTTTGATGGTAAAAGAGCTAGCACCTTTCTGTAGAACTTCATTTGGTATGATGATAAACCTGTAAGACCACACATATATTTAACATTTAAATACTTCTACTAGTCATTTTGAGTGACAGTGAAAATGGGGGAAAAGTTATCAATAAATGTTTTCATACCTTGTGTATCCTGTGGAGAATCCATCTATATGAAAAAATAAAAACAAAGAAACATGCATTGAAGTACACAAATCGATTACATAAATACAAGGTCTCTGTCGCTTCAGCTGAAAAAATAAAATGCAAGTTTGCTGCTGTGTAGGACTACTACAGACATCTACGACACACAAGAACAGACAACTCAATTTTTTCATGCTGTTTTCCAGAGCCCATCAAGGGAACTTCTAGAGCAGTTTCTCATTGTAAACTTACCCGCAGATTTGAAGGAGCTTCCATAATGGTCGGGGTTCTCCACCAGATGGTTGGCCATCATATCACCCACTTCAGTGGTGTAAGCACACGACATACAATACAACGGTACGTCCCTGCAACACAGCAAAGTTTTTTACTTACATGAATTGGTTCAGACTCCAACAGTGTACATTAGCTTGGAGAAAGGCCTTGGCCTCAGCTGGAAATGACAGCACACAGAATATTACGGTACAGTAAGTCTCAAAGTATTTGGATCGGACTATTACCTTGGACATGGTCTAAACATGGACAAGTACTTGCTCAAGTTTCCAGTCTTGCGAGAAACATGGTTGCTGTGGTGAAAACAAGAGGAGAGATTGATCAATTCCCTTATCATGCAGTGTACTGTCTGACGCTGCCCACAGTAGCACAAGCCAGAGAGGAAGAAGACCGTAACACCGCGGCCTGTCTGTGAGCTGTGGCGGGCACTCACTTGATCATATGATTGGCGTAGGAGCGGGAGCAGCAGGTACTGTAGCGGCACAGGGAGCAGTGCACGTAGGTGGGGTAATGCTGCGAGAAGTTGGGGATCTCAAAGGTGCACTCCACACAGCTCCCCTTTTCCAACGTGGACCTGAGAGAGAGAAGACGAGTGTTAACAATGTGTGAGTGGGTCAAATGCCAAACAAGTGAGATCCTGTTAAACTGATGTGCATCTCAGGCCTGTTTTATTGCACGAAAATATTCCGGATCGGTCAATTCAATCAAATTATGACACGTTTCTTTTGACTTCGTATTGAATTAAGCAGGACGTTGTTTTAAAGAACAAAGGGTGGAACAAAATCTCTTAAGACAAATCTTGAACTCCGACTTACTTCTCTTTGTCAAACTTGGTCATCAGGTCCGCTAAGCTTGCGCTGGGGACCCTCCTGGATGGGACGGGCAGAGCAGAGGGAGGGGGGAGAGGAGACAGACGGGCAGTTGGGGAGGGGTTACTGGGAGGGGACATCTGGGTGTTGGCGGTATGCGCTCGGACTGGGGTAAGTGGTTTGGGGAAGATAGGGTTGGAGTTGGGGGTGATGGAGCGTGTGGGTGTAGGCTGTCTAGCGGGTCGTGGCTCTGGTTGATGGGGAATGGATGGCACCTCGATCACCCGAGGCGCACCGCTAGCACTAGGGTAGGGTGAGTGCTTGGGCATCGATGGCATGGCAGCATACGTGCGGATTGTCACCTGTTAGTGAAAGATACAAAAAGAGATTTACTGCTTACATGCAAAACATCCTTACAGGTACCTACACAAAATAATGGCAAGTAACATTTGGTGTTGACCTCCATCTTGACTCTTCAGTGAGAATTCTTGGAATTTGTAGTTTTGGACAGGGCCATGCCATTTATACACTGAGTAAATGTAGGTTACACTTGCATTGCCCACACTCATTCTGGACATTGATGTTTTATCCCTTAAACCTTCAAAGGCCCAGAGGGTAATGTATGGCCTGTACAACACTACAGTGTACTGCACAAGGATAAATGGTCCAGATAAATGGCCATAGTTTGCTCACCTTGGTGCCAGGCTTCAGCCCTTCGAGTTGGTACGGCTTGCGGTGCGTGTTGTGGTGCATGAGCTTGTGCTCAGCCCGATCTTTCACAAAAAGGAACTGCAACCGGCATTTGTCACAATGCAAGACAGACTTTTTCTGTAACAAAATAAAAATAAAAAACATAAAACACACAATGGACATCAATCAGATTCCTTCTGACATTACAACTGTCTGAAGGCTTAAGGCTAGGGGTGTAAAGATTCGCCGATACTGATTAGTGCGTGTACCTGGTGACGGCTGTAGTGCAGCTGGTAGTTGCTGCTGGAGCGGAACACCTTCAGGCAGTAGGGGCACAGCAGGTGAGTAGTGTTGCTATGGACATCACGGAAGTGGAAGATGACGTCCAGGTAGAAAGAGGAGCGAAATCCACACACCTGAAAGCAGAAACAAGGGAGTGATAGGAGGGAAAAAGTTTACAGTGTTAATCATGTTAACCATGTGTTCTACCTGTTTGCACAGAGGTTTGCAAAATGTTTCCGCAGCATGAATGAGTTAAGGAGATGGAACGAGGAGATGAAAAGCAGAAGAGTTATTTACTTGGCAGATATATGGCATCTCTCCAGGTTTGTGGGAATTCTTCATGTGTTGCAGGAAAACTGGTTCATTCTCATAGGCCAACTCACAGATCCTACACTTTGCTGTTTATGAAAAAAAAAGCATTACAGTTACGACTTACTCTAGGAAAAATGGCACCTGTTTGCCAGGAGTTCCGCCTACTGAAAAAGTACCAGACACACACAGTATTACCTGCAGCCTATACTTAAGCGATGTTCCTACCATAGGTTTGCAGAATTCAGCAATATTGCAGAACAATACAGAAATACTTAAATCCAGAAACGAGTTTCACCAGGAGTGCTGCTTGGGTGTAGAGAAATTAGTACTCCTCTGGTGCTCATCAGCTTAGAGATCCAACCCGATTTCAAATTTAGTAGTGAGTCTGAGGCACTCAAGAGGATATTTGTAAGTAAAAAGCCTTTATTGTAGCCTAGAAATCTAGACGCACCCTAGCGGCAGCAAATGTAGATTTCTGACTCTGACAGGGCTAGTCTAGCAACTCTCCGTTGGCTTGTGAGCTCGAAAAATTAAACTTCTATCAGGCCAATCAAATCATGTATAGAGTCGTTAGGCGGGCTTAACATAATGATTGATGGCAGAGTTGCAACGGTTTGGCTTGAATTCCCTGCTACTTGAAAAAAAATCAGATTATGTTGCTGTTGGCGAACAGTGTGACATGAGTTAAGCTTTTATTAAGTTGGCAAAAGTTTGAACTAGCCAACTAGCTCCGCTGGTGGGAAACGCATGGGACTAGTGCTGTCCTATTGCGTGCAGAGGGAATTTGAAAGACAACCGATTATCCCGCCCCTCGGACTGAGTACTGTGAACGGTGAGTGCCCAGACCCTACATTTTAATGTCGGTCTGGCTCGTCAGGCTACCTTTATTGAGCTTGGCTATCAATTAAAATCATGCCAACATGATTCAGGCAAAATGGCCTTCCTCAGGGCAAGTTTAAAAATGGCCGTCTGTAGACTGTCCAGCTGCACTCTACAGAAGGCCATTTTTAAACTTGAATCCAGATAACTATTAAATTCGAAATACAGGAATACTATTTGATTCATCTGTTGCACTTGTACAACCATACATAACTGTTGTATTGTCAAATGTGGCACATTGTTGTTGGGGAATGCTTACTGGAGGACTCTGCTTGGCTATGCACACTCTCCACATGATACTGCAGGCTCAGAGGGGAGGCAAAGTTCCGGAAACAGTGTTGGCAGGTGGTCTGGGTCTCTGCTTCGTACTGCTGGTCCATCTCTACGTGATGCTTTGTGTGCACCATCATCCTGCAGGGAAGAAGAAATGTGTTCAATTTATATATGTCTGTATTATGTGATGCTTTCCAAGTCGTAGGTTTGATTAAGAGAAAGAAAAGCCATTAGAGATTAAACAAACAAAAAAAAAAGCAGGGTCCCTTTATATAAAAAAAGTTGTGATGCAGCCTACTGGTTGCCGGTTCGAACCCCGACCAGTAGGAACGGCTGAAGTGCCCTTGAGCAAGGCAGCAAGGCACCTAACCCCTACGGCTCCCCGAGCGCCGCTGTAGCAGGCAGCTCACTGTGCCGGGATTAGTGTTTGCTTCACCTCACTGTGTGTTCACTGTGTGCTGAGTGTGTTTCACTAATTCACGGATTGGGATAAATGCAGAGACCACATTTCCCTCACAGGATCAAAAGAGTATATATACTTATATCTGACAATGTCCTTACTTGAGATTATTCTTGAGCTTCTTATCGCACAAGTGGCACTTGAACATCAGAGCCTCCTCTGGACGCGTCTTCTCCACTTCTACACCGCGATCCAAGCCGTAATAGAAATCCTCCACCAGCATGATCAGTCTGGCCTCCCCGTCTTCTTCATAACGCCTGGATCCGACTTCTTCTTCTTCTTCCTCCTCTTCCTCCTCCTCATCCTCCGAGGAGCTTGGTGCAAACCTGGGGGTGGGTGCGGGGGCCGGAGGCTTTTTGGAGGCCACAGGCCTTTTCTGTGAGGGGATACTGAGGCGTTTCTCCTTCTTCTTTGTAGGTTCTAGCTTTTGAATGGCCCTCATGAGAGCCTGGTTACATAGCTGTAGGTAGGAGGACAATAGTTTTAATTTTGTGCACATTATTTGACACCCACAGTGTTTCCCATATTTTGACTAATCTGTGGCGGGCCACCACAAAAGCGAAACTGGCCTACATTGCATTATTTAAATTATATAAAATCCTTTCGTTGAGCTGCGCTTTTATGCACGCAGCCTTTCCTTGCCCCGCTCTCTCTTGTAACGAATCCACCTCTTCTGCATGTAGCCTACATTTAACAAAACATTAACAATTGTGGATGGATTGTTGTTGGCACATAGAAGCATTGCATAGAAGATGACGGGATAAATAGCTATTAAATCCACTTAGCATCGTGACCATGCTGCGCAAATTTGTTCAAAACGGCATTCAAGTTAACATTTCACAACATACTACATTGGTGAGACTAAACTAAGTTAAGTTATGCAATCAAGTAGCGCTGTAACGATATGCTATTCGAAACTGAAATCGCGACACTCATATCCACAAACCTGTGTCGTGGTGTGAAATTGCAGAACCGCAACACACCCTTTCTAGTAGGGCTGTAACGATTTACGATTCGAAACCGAAATCGCGACATTCATATCCACGATACTGTGTCGCGGTGTGAAAAGGCAGAATCGCGACACACCCTTTCTAGTGTTTCACGCAGTGCTTTGCAGCTTATGCGGCCGCAAAAGCAACCCACAACTCCCGCTTTACTTATCGGTAGCCTACGTTGTCCAAAAACAAATAAATAAATAAATAATAATTTCATACCTCTCCTTGCTTTCATTGTAGACTATGTGTGCAACTTTACCAAACAGTATTGAAGTAAACCCGCTCTCTCTTGCGCTCCCTCCCTCTCACTCTCCCTCCCTCTCCTGCTCAATGAACACGGCGACTTAAATAAAACATTCACAATCCGGAAAGCAAGGATCAGACGACTAGCTAAATTACTATTAAATCCGCTTAGCATCATTAGCATGCTGCACATATTTGTTTAAAACTCATGCATTGAAGTTGACTGATCATCTCAATACCAACGTTTCCCAAAAGGGCCTGTCCCAAGGAGAACAAGTATTACCTTGAAACTTAAACACACGGGGAAACTGAACAGTCCAATCAGTAGACTATGATAGGCTAAGCTATATGCTACTTTGTTTACAATATTTCCAGGCTTCAACCAGACAGCTGAATTAAAGAGGTAGAGTTGTAATAAAAAATAGTAGGCCTAGGCTATAGGCTAATCTGCATAAAGTGTGCTGTCATAAATATCAGTCATTCAGAAAAATATTTTTATATCAGGATATAAAATAATAGATATATTATATTGTAATCCTCTGGTGTTCTAAGGGAGGCTATTAAAATGTTATTTAATAAAATGTCTAGCCCCCCCCCCCCCCCCCCCAAAAAAAAAAAAAAAAAAATCGAGATTCGTATCGAACCGTGGGTCAAAAATCGTGATACAAACCGAATCGTGAGGTTGGTGTATCGTTACAGCCCTACTTTCTAGTGTTTCACGCAGTGCTTTGCAGCTTACACGGCCGCATAAGCAACACACATCTCCCGCTTTACTTACTGGTAGCCTACGTTGTCCAAAAATAAATAAATAAATCATAATTTTATACCTCTCGTTGCTTTTATTGTAGACTATGTGTTCAACTTTACCAAACAGTATAGAAGTAAACCCCCTCTGCTTGCCCCGCTCTCTCGCGATCCCGCACAATGAACAGGTGCGACTCGACCAACACAATCCAAATAAAACATTAGCAATCGTGAAAGCAAGGACGCATAGAAGACGACTAGCTAAATTACTATTAAATCCGCTTAGCATCATTAGCATGCTGCTCATATTTGTTTAAAACTCGAGAAAATCGAGGTTTGTATCGAACCGTGGGTCAAAAATCGTGATACAAACCAAATCGTGAGGTTGTTGTATCGTTACAGCCCTACAATCAAACCGTATCTCTAAGCTAAAGTTAGAAAACTGTTTGGATGTCGAGCTTAGCATGCTTAGTTACAGCGGCTTGTCAATTTCGACTAGGTTACTCATGCGGGGCTCTATTCATTTTATTGACTCTGACACTGAATATTTGCAAAATCCCGATGTAAATGGAAAAGTGTTTTCCAAGACTCAGAAGAAGTATGAACCTTTATTTTAACTGACCTGCCTACAAACCTACCCCCCCCCAACCCCCTCCCGTTGCCCAAGTCAGCTACCACCACAAATTGAATCCAATTCTGTGGGAAACACTGCACCCATCAAGTGTAAAATTGAAGGATTCCTCCCTTAATCAATTGGCCACTGGGACAGCACAGTCAACAGCAAATACTTACACACATGTACCCACGAAGCGAGGCAACCATCTTATATGGGGATCTGCACCGTGGACAAGACTTTGCCGCTTTGGAGTGACTTGAGGGTACTGCAATTACATAGGTACATTAAGCAAGCTACTCACTGGCATGTAGTTTCACACCAAAACAAAACATTCCTGTTAACAGGCTGATAGTCTACGGAAGCTACGCGAATACAAATGTGAACGCATCCAGCTATGCAATGACAGTTAAGGGCATACTTGCATAGCAAAATTTGTTGTCCAATTTTTTTATGTTCCGAATCACCAAAAACCCAGGAACATGTATTTTCAACTTTCGTTTAGAAGAAAGATGTGTTTGCTGCACTTCTGAAACGATTTGGTAAGAGATTAATGCACCAATTTAAGATTAATTTCACTGCTTGTTACTGTCCTGGAAGTCGTAAAATGGGAAGTTCAGAAACAGGCATCAATGGGATCCTTTCCAGACATACCTGCAGAGCAAATTCAAATTTGCAAACAGGTTCGTCTGGGTTCACCCAGGCTAGGTTACCAGCCCTTGTGAGTTCAAAGAAAAACCCCATATCCAGTTCTTTGCCACTGATATATGCTGACTCGTGTGCTTCTGTTCCTCCAGAGCTCTTACCTCTGAGCTGGAAGGTGCTGGTGCTCGGAGCTGCAAGCATGAGCGGAGGTGGAGGTGGAGGCACAACAGGATTGGTGGTCAGCGCACTGACTGTGGTTGAGCCTTTTCTCATGGCAACAGAGACTGTCTGTGGACCAGGACTCAGCACAGGAGCCTTTGGCTGCGGACTGGTAACGCTAAAAGGAGTTGCCTTTGGCTGCGGACTGGTAACGCTAAAAGGAGTTGCTGAGAAAGAAGAAAGGCACAGACAGTAAGAGTCCAGTAAGTCACTACCATAATCAACCACATATATGACTAACATATGACAGCATGAGTGTTACAATTGCAGGTCATATTTTAGTATAAGAAGAATTTTATAATTATCAAATAACAACATTTGTTGAATGAAGTGAACCTTGTGGGATAGCTTATCAGTGTCACATGGTAACATGTATGTATGTAGCCTAATATCCACAGGCGATGAATGAACATGGATCAACTAAAATGTAGCTGTAATATGTTCACTGCTGATGTGCGGTCATGTGAACACTACCTGACACAGTGGCCATACTGGTTGGCACGACAGTTGGGGGTGTCACAACAGTCGGCGGCGTCACGACAGTCGGCGGCGTCGCAACAGTCGGCGGCGTCACGACAGTCGGGGGTGACGTGACAGTCTGGGGTGTCACAGGCATCGGAGGTGGGGACATGGGCGCAATGCCTGAGGGGGCAAGGCTGAGTTGGGGGAGAGCAGCTGTGGCCATGGCACTGACAGTCTGTATCCCCGAAGGTCCTGTGATGGTCAAGGTCACTGGCACCTGCAGTGGGGTCTGTGCTGGGGAGATCATCTTGGGGGCGATCAGTGGATGGCCCGTTCCTAAAACAGACAAGATTTATTTATAACATACAACATAACATTAACATTTTTAAAATACATTTTGAATTACGTTTACATTTTGAAATACAATACAGGACAGTTCACAACTAATTTATGAACACAACACTACTACCCCTCTGTCTCCTTAACTCATTGAGTGCCAAAAACTTAATATTACGTTTTTCCTTCCCATGAGTTGAGTGCCAAAAATGTAATATTAAGTTTTTAGCTTTTTTTTTTTTAATTACGAAACTAGACACTCTAACACACCTTATATGTGATTTTGGGAACTCTGTGACGAATGGAAATGAAATATATGACGATCGAAAACTCATGAAAACGCACAATCTGGACATTTTATCTGGACATTTTATCATAACTCGGTTGCCGCTTTGGGTCGAATCAGTGACGCATGCACGTCATCTCAAAACCAGGCCATTTTCGTGGGTCTATCACTAGGTGGCAGTCTCGCCAGGTCTCGCTGATCACTTCCCGGAAAGTTTACAGGTAACACTCTTAATATTTCACGAAAGACGTTATATCTCCATTTCTAGAAAAAAAACAGCGATTTTGATGAAAACTAGCCACTGTTTAGCTTGGGATTTCTCAGGAACAGAGGCGTGTAGAAATACACGGTTTGCACCCACTGAGAGCTTAAAGTCTCACCTTTTAAACGAGCCATTGTATGTGTTCATAGCTATAACACAGAATATGCTGTGGCTGTACAAAAAACATCAACAATGGTCTAGATTGCTAGCACTCTAGGACAAAGCTTCCGAAAACAGCTTGGCATTCAATGAGTTAAGGGGGTTCATGATAATGATAACAGACCATTTTTACAGATCTTGGTTGAATTACAGGGCACAGTGTCGTTTTTAATTTGTAGAACACCATAGTTGTACTTAATCAGTGTAAATAATTTCCTAACATGTTATCTTCAGTTAACTTTCTCTCCTTCTCCACTTATATTGCATTGGTACAGCGGTTCCCAACCTTTTTTGGCAGGTGACCCAATTTTGATGTCACAAAACGTTGGCGACCCCAATCATTCACATGTTACGCCAGAGAGCGCAGCTCATCTCTGCTGTAACATCCAGAGGAAAGCGGTTCTTTAATTTCCCCCAAATGTCCTTGCATGCCTGGTTGTTTTGCTACTTTGTTTCGTACATTGATCAAGCATAGTTCCGTCAATCAAACATCTCATGCAGTCTAAGTTTAATTTTACTTAGCTAGATTATAATGAAGGATCCGTTACTTAATTTTGATATCATTGGGTTTTAAATATTTTTTTTTATTTAATGTATGTATATTTTAATGAAACGTATTGGTCAATTGCATCTCAGGCGACCCCATTTGAATTTCAAGTGACCCCACATGGGGTCCCGATCCCAAGGTTAGGAAACGATGTATCGGTATCATAGGGAAATACTGTGACAATATCATTAATGTTTAATCAGTTAAACTGATTTCCACCCCTGTAATGGACATGTAAAGCACACATAAACACAGTTGTTGCTAGCAGCTTAAGCTATTCCCTGTGAATTTTTGACCTTGGTCCAAAACTGCAACCCTGGAAGCCAGTCCGAATTTGTCCCGCTCACAAAATTTGAGGGCAGACAATTTGGTCTGGAGTTGCTTCATTGAGAAGTCTCTATGCTAGAATAAGATGTGTTCGGGCTAATCAAATCGTTTGGGTGGGCTTTAAACCATTGTGGTCAGGTGAGCAACAGTGTCACAATCACCTACGTCATCTGAGCGCATTGAGTTAATTTTGTTCACACACACAAAAAAATAAAATAAGAATCGCTGCCACTAGAGAAGCAAGATTGATTAGATTCTGCTGTCACATCTGTTATACAAGATATTTACAGCGCAGTTCCCCTGTGAACTAGGGGTGTAACGGTACACAGAAGTCACGGTTCGGTTCATACCTCGGTTCGGACATCACGGTTCGGTACGAGTTCGGTACAATGGAGGGAAAAGCAAAACAAAAATGCAGAAAGCATTTTTTTTGTACATGTCTCAGGCTGTACCACCTAGTGTCATACAGTCTCTTCCCTGAGTTATCTGCAACAGCCTGAAGTGTGTAAGATGTAGGCTAAACAGTACAATAAGTGCCCAGACTCCATCTGTAACTTGTAAACAAAATAAGACAATCAGCTATAAAACTGAAAATAGGCCTACAGCATCTCTTATTTCTGAAAGTGCAAATTACATAGAAAATTATTTTTAAAAATCCACTTAAGCAAGACCTTCAACATCTGTGTTTAGTTGTATATGGAAGGGTCTACAATTTGCCTCAATATTTTTAATTGTGTGTAAAGTAATAATCTAGCCTACTAACTGTGAAAATATCACACTATTTTGCCTTTTTTTAAAAAACGAAATTGCTCCTTTCATTTCATAAACAGACTACAACTAGAAGTCACGTGACTTTGCCCTTTGACGTTAACTCACCGTAGCATGGTTTGTTTATTAGCCTGGTTAGCATTGTCACTTTATTTTACTGTCTATGCACTTAACACTACCAGCTCCTCATGTGAGAAGTTACAAGTTACCCCAACATAAAGGTAATTACCACGCGATTTACATAGCTTTCTGTCATTACGAAATCATTTAATTTAAGCCATAGGTTTTGGCCCTATTTGTATGTGTATCCAAAGGCTGCTGAAGCGCAGGGGAAGTTTTTTCCCCCTCGTTTCAGTGATTGGTAGCCTACATCATCTGGGTGATGGCTTCGAATATGTGTAGCATTTTTTCCACTCACATACCCAATGCTGAACAACGCCAATCAGAGCTTCCGAGCTAAGGCGAGGCTACAGATTAGCGTTAGGTGTCGCTAAAGAACTCCCGTAACTCTCGCTACTTAACAGTAATTGCGCATGACATGAATTAATCCGCACACAAGTTTTATGTATTTTTATACCGTGTATTCTCCGTGTAAATTCATGCACCGAACCGTGATGCCCGTACCGTTTCGGTTCAATACGAATACATGAACCGTTACACCCCTACTGTGAACTCCTCACCAAAGAAATGGAACGCCTATCTATACTTTCTTAGACTCAGGCCTCCACCAAAGCCAAATCCCAGTAATCTTACAATGTCCACGATAGTGAAAAATAATTTGTGGATCCAGTCCCAAATATACTGGATTCCTTGGCCCATTCTACTAGCCTGGGAAAAACCCAGACGTACTTCCGGCAAATTCGAGATTCGCTCTGAAAGTCCGTCTGGCCAAGAACCCATTCTAGCCCATTTCCAATTTTCCTAGATCTAGGCACCAATCAGAACCCTTGACCTTTACACGATGACGATAGCGCACCCTGTTTTTAAAAAAAAAAAACCCGTCAACAATGGCTGCTGTACAATCATGTAAGGGGTACCTATGTGATATCTGCAACAGTTGTAGGCTACTGAAAACGGTTTGATATTCTGTTCATTTATAGGCCTACAGTAGCTACTTTTGAATTGGTGTGCTAAGCGAGCATAACTCGAATGCTACACTTCAGTGTTTGCCTTGAAACAATTCCGGCATAATTGCTTTGAACGTTTCAGTCTCGTCCCCCATTCCTGCTTTATATGTCCCGGTCAGCCAGAAAGGACGAATGAAACAAAATGCTCGTTTGAACGTGAACGGTTTTGTTCAGAGCTGAAAATGCAATTGTGTTTGACAGACAATGTAAATTGCTAGTGACAAAATATTAGCTTTCAGTGTGGCACGATGTCTTTGTAAATTAGCCTACGTTTAATTAAAAAGTGGTTAATTCTTCCTGCTTCTCCCTACAACCAGACAGTGTTGCAAATTGTGTGTTTCCGTCACTATGTCTCTTTTGCTCTGATTGGTTTTTGGCCTCTCCTATTGCGTCCGAGGCATTTTGATCGCGTCCGTTTGGGAACGGCCTTTGGAAATGGGCTGTGAACGAACCTTCCCCAGACCCACTCTCAGTTACGACTGAGAAGGGTCTGGTTTCAACCGGGCTACCATTCTACACCAATCCATCAAATTTAGGGCTGTCCCAAACGATTATTATATAAACGATTAATCTAGCGATAATGTTTTCGATTAGTTGACTAATCTAACGATTATTTTCACGATTAATCTAACGATTAATTTGTCCATTAGCGATTATTTTCCCATTTACAAATATCAAGTTTCTCATTGACATTTCATTAATTTATTTGCATGACTAGCCATTTTATGCTTCATGTGTGAGGTGATAAGGGCTAGTTCTTTTAGGGTTGCAACAACAGAATGGTGTATCAGACAGGATAGCCTACATGAAATCTGTGCGATACCAGGGCTGTATGTTAACTTTTTTTGCAAGTAGCACTGGTGCCGCAGAGGTGAATAGATGTGTAGCACCAGCCACAAAATCTGTAGCATCGGTAAAACCTCTAAAATCTCTAAAAAGTAGGGCAGTTCATCAAACATCTCACCTGTAGGCTATACTGTATTTACAAAGAAAACAGACAGACAACAAATAGCTCCAGAAACATTAACTTCTTGGAGGAGGTATAACAACATTTTTCTAGCCAGTTTTGTGAATCCAAATGAAAGACAAAGATCAAATAGAAAGTGGTCCGTCTTGTAAATACAAATCTGCACAGGCTTACCAGCAGTCAGATAGGTTTGACCATTCAAGATGAATCCTATAGTCTTCCCCATAGTTGAACCAACTGGGCTTGATACCGGAATAGACTGAAAGAAATATATCCATGCACACATACACATTGATCTCTGTACAGAAATAAAACAATATCTGCAAAACTCAATGAATTCATGGCACCTAAAACAAGTTAGGTTCAATCTATTTTTCGACAAATGCATACCGGTGAGGTAATGTAGATAGGCTGGCCTGGGGCGCTAACTCCTGATGTGATGTTAGGTGCCACTTGGAGCGGAAACTGAATCTGAGGTACTAGTGTCTGACCCAGAGGAAGGGCTGTGAAGTAAACAAGACCAATACAGACGCTGTCAGACATCATACAACAGCCATGCCATAAGTAAGGGATAATGTATAGAACGCCGGTCATTATTGGGAAAATAAGTCCCGACAGGGCGAACCGGACCCCGGCGCCATGCCATAATGGTGCTTACTGAGGCAAAATCAGAAGGAGTATTCACCTGTGGCACTGACGATGGGCAAGGCAGCGTTCTTGCCCTCTGTTGGCACTTGTGCAGCAGAAGAGACTGCAGGGGACCCGGCAGATGGTGCTACATAGAAGAAGCGTAAATGCAAAATGTTACAGTCAACAAAATACATTTAATGTTCAAATTAATTTAAACTTAATGTGATCCTATACAAAGATTAACACATGGCAACCATATGGTGCATTTGCAACAGAGGGACAATAATTTTGTTTGTTTTACTACCATTTGATTTAGCATCATCGTTGCCATTTTGCCATGGATCAAGGTCCTCCTCATCACATTGCATCAGAAGTTCTGATGACTCAGACATGGTTTCTGGCAGACCAGTTCCTTAAAAATGAGAACCCCAAAACATATTAGACAATAACATAAAGCCTAATTAACTTAAAGACTATGAGGATAGCCTATAGTCTCAACTGTGTATTTATGGTACAAAACCAACACCCTCAAAAATGACTGACACTTTAAATGTTATTTTATTATTTACATAATGGTAATTTTATGCAGTTAAAAAAAACTTAAATCATTTTGTGTGTCAGTTTATTTTGTTTCCATTATGTAACTAACACATTTGTGAATAAGTCTTCTTTTAAAATAGTGATTATAAATAGAAATAATGATTTCGACATTTCGTTGTCTAACAAAGGTGCTCTTATGATTTAGTAAGAATTATTTGAAGCTTAATAAAACAATCTCAACATGCATTTGCAGTATTTACCTATGCTAACTAGCTAAGCAGCTAACTTATGACCAACTCGCGTTCTCTGAGGCAACCCCTCCCTCTGCGGAGCGTTGATACATGTGGATTCCAGGTTACAATGTAGCCAACCAGAGCTAGCTTAACATTGTAGCTACACTGCAAAAAGTATTTTACAGGTGTTCTTATCCTGCAGACCCTGACAGTTTGCAAACTCAGTACATGACGAGTAAAAGATAACCTTACCGTGGACAATTTTTTGCAACAGGGCAATGGGGTTCCCTGGCTCCTCCATGTAGAGAAAAAAACAATGCTCTGAAACTCGAGGTGAACGATTTTCCTTCTCGGCTAACACTGGTGTGAGCGGGAAGGAGGAAGATTGGCAGTACACGTCACTTCCCCAACTAAGCGTTCAATAATTTCATTGGTTACGATCTTCGACATGAGGGCGGGGTGTTGCAAAAGCTTCGTTTTAACTCTGGTGTTGCATAAGAATCCACGAAAACTCTCGGTTTACTAAGCGTGAAAATTAACTAACATGAAATCATGAAAGTCTTGTTCATTTATCCATGAACCGTTTCCAAGAGCTTCTACGTTAACTTAAAGCACGAAAGTTTTTATGACAACAAATGTAAACGACATGGTGGTCCCCACAAACCACTCATGTGTCTGGCCATTTTGTGGTCTGAGGATCTAGTATTAAATGGGAATGATCTTTAAAATGATCATTCCACAATTATGTTACAGCCAGACACATTTTATAAACTAATCTTATGAAATTAACTCATATTACAAATGAGTAGTGTAATGGATAACAAAACAAAGCGTACTTGTGTCAGGCATGGCAAATAACCAAGCATCTAGCTAGCATAACTAGCTGTAAACCACCGTTAGCATGTATCTAAGCTGCTAGTTTATTATGGAGACGAGACCGATTCTCGAGCGCCCTCCCCTTGTAGCTTTTTTTGACAAATCAAAAAGTTAGCATTTGCTACGTTTTGGGTTAATTAGCACTATCAGCCCATGGTAAAATAGCTATTGTGCCTGCCTATTCATAAACATATTACGACATTTTGATAAAGATAATAGACATCGATTTACTTACTTGCCGTATCATTAACAATCAACTACCCATATTGTTGTTGACACACAAGACTGCCTAAATAGCTAAGTTATATGCAGCTAAGACGGGTAGGGGCTTCCAGGTTGCAATTACCCTTGTTGACAGGTAAAACTATGTCCCAATTTTGTGAAATGTTATGTTTTGGCCAGTAATTAGGGGAAATCGGTGAAAACAGTAGGTTCAACAGTTGCCGTTCAACACCCACCAGTCTAGCATGAAGTTATGAAGCTTTTTAAATCCCAATGGCTAGCTTATTTACAGACTGGCTAGCTTGATTTAGCTAGCCATGTTAGCTTGCATTGCAGGTCAAGACATGTCAATAACCAATCTCTACCACACTTTAACCCGTCTGATTCCATGTTGAATAAATTAAAATAGAGTATGGACAAGTCATCTTTCAACGAATTTACCGTTTTAACATGTTAACAGCATGCTTGATGGATAACGCAGGCGACACCTTCATGTACACCCATGAAAATGTTGTATACGTTTGGAATAGGGGTTTGCGATTATCCCTTAGAATCGCTGAATATAAATCAACATAATACAAGTAATGACAACCACTAGCTTGCGTTGAAGCCGCGACTTTTGATTAAAATATGCAGTTATTTCCTATTTCCTCATGTTGAGTTCATACAACTGTCAGGCTTAACTTAGAAGAAAAAGGTAACCCCTCCCTGCCTTCTAACACATGCTTTTCTGGTCATGATGGTACATGTGTGACTTACATTCCTTATGTTATCCTATGTCATGATGTGTTCAACGTATCCTCGTAAAATTAACAGGCTGAACCCAGATGTATACCATGTACGAACTGTAGCTCTACTGTAAATGAAGAACAAGACTCAAGTCTTAGAAGTGGACATATGTCAACAAAATGTAGCACTTTGTCTACAGCACAAAAAACATGTGGTTCACTAAACTGATTTTTGGGTAGCATTCATGCCCTGGAAATGGTTTGCTTAATTATCAATGTGTGTATATAGCATGTAACTTCAACATCTGTCACGATAACCATCACAATCTTTCCTGCTAGCTGAAGTTGCTAAACTGCCAACGTTCCCACTGTTCAAATTCACCATTGCCCAATTTATCAGCTAGCTAGCTAGTTAATCACCCAGCTAACTAGCAAACATTAGCTAGTTAGCTGTATTTAATGATTTAATTGTAGACCCTGGGACAGTGATGATTACTGTATGCCATATGTTAACCAGTAATGATGTAGGAAAGTACCTATTTTAGGTTGTCAGCGATTTGTAGAAAAAGTGTGGACCTTGATAGCATAGGATAACTATAGACTATTTGGTAACATCAGAAGTCCTTGGTCATGCATTTGTGGATCAGTTCTTGAACAGAATATGCTACACAAGCGTCTAACCAGTTTCTACATGCTCACATAGGTTAACTTTATAAACATAGTTTCCCACTTGCCTATTTTAATGGTAGAAACGTTTGAAGTGCAAGAATTACTAGATAATGTAAGCTACAAAATCTGAAATCTCTGTTGTGCACCTTCCATGGTGTAGTAGGCTAGCCTAGCTGCTGTCAATTTTTGATTTGATTTGATTTATTTAGAATAAAGACATATCCAAGGGATAGGGGGAAAACATGACAGTGCAAGCACTTATTTCCATCATGGCCCCTGATGTTACAAGACAGGACATATATCCACATAAAACAAAACAATTAAACATCATAAAAATAGACTATGAGAGCCATATATAAAAGAATCTTCCCTAACGCTTCCATTCTGTATTAAATGCAATGTGCATACAGACAACACTAGATGCAACAAAGAGCAGCAAAACGCTACAGTAGGCAAAAATACTGGGCTTTTATGGTCTATGGGCTGTTGTATGAACCAGAGTAATGTTACAACTAGACTACCACTTAGGCAAATGTTCACTGTCATTTCCTAAAAGCTATAGGCTACTGTCTCTTTACAACTAGACTACCACTTAGACAAATGTTCACTGTCATTTCCTAAAAGCTATAGGCTACTGTCTCTGGATTATATTTCATGACACAGAGATTTTGCCTCTGTGAATTGAATTTCATGAAAAGTGAGTTTTTCCAGTTATATTATGTGCCAGTTTTTGAGTTATATCTCATGAACACTTTGAAGGATCTTCATCAAATCTGGCACAGTTGATCACCATGAAGTCTCAAGGGCAGATTAGATAGATAGATAGATACTTTATTGATCCCCAGGGGAAATTCAAGAAATGATTAAATGATTAGGCACTCAAAGTCACATTTTCAAAGGTCATTCATGAAATATTGCTTCCATACAGTTCCATAACATCTGCAGAAGATGCTGAAGGATTTCCATCAAACCTAGCACAGTTTATCAATTTTAACGGTAGCCTAGATCAGTGGTTTTCAAAGTGGGGGCCAGGGCCCCCTGGGGGGCCGCGAGAGGGTGCCAGGGGGGCCTCAGCAAGTTGGAGGGAAAAATAAAAGCAACAAATAAATACATTTGAAAATTGTAAACTTTTTTTAATAAATTACTATGAGGGTTGTTATACAATGCCATTATAATAATGTGACGCATATCCGAACATTATATTTTCCATGATAATGACTGGGAATAATAGTCGTGATAGCTCTCATATAGCAGAAAGCCCCAAATACAATTTGTACGCACTGTATGCTCCATCGCGTATGCTCCAAGTGTTTGTGGCTAAAATAATTATTAGGATTAGCTTAATGTATTTTTACATTTGCCGTAGTATTGTCGATGGGTTTAATAAGGGGGTCCTTGGCCAGAACCTAGTGGTATTTGGGGGGCCTTGTCGTGGAAAAGTTTGGGAACCCCTGGCCTAGATTAACTGATTAGTTAGTCAGCATTGCATGGTCAAAGGTCATGGCTAAAACACACTATTTCCGCAATATCTCCTGAACACATTGGAGGATGCACATGGCCAAACCGCTAACCGTGTGACTGCAGTGTCTAGCCAGTTGTGGCAAGCGAGCTAATTAGGCTATCAGCTGATTCAAAAGTTTAAGTACTTAATGAAGATATCCAGGAGTCTTTATGCCTTGTCTAAGTTGAAGGTTACAATGAAATCCAATGTCCGAACATAATAGCAGTTGTTTAGTGTGTTTAAACTAATATATATAGTGGTATATCTATTTAGTGGTGTATGTGCCATGACTAAGTTTGTGTGGCGTATAAACCACAATTTGTATTGATACAAGTACCAATGTTTGTGTGGAAACATTTTAATCACATCCAAATGTTCGTGTTACAGCTCTGGTAGTCTCCGCCATCTTGGTCAGATTTTATTTGTAACTCCCGCCTCCAAACACAAACACGCTGACCTGATTGATTCTTGAATGGTCCTCATTTGAATAAAGTTAAACTTTCGCCAACTTTGTTTTGCCTGCCTTGGCGATTCGCTATCATTTCGCCCAACCAGGGCGAATTTCGTCTCTATTCAACCTCAATAGACCTCTGAAGTTCGCCTACAAAAAAAACTACCATCTTTGCCCATATAAGGAGATCCGGTATCTTGAGATTTTTTTCTATGGGAATATAACGTGGGGATTTGGAATTATCACACCTGTTAAACTCTCGCAGGGATGAAGGCATTGAAACAACCCAGGGGGAGTTTGGACTCCCTTCTTGTTTCAGGCCAAAAAAAAAAACTAAATTGCATAAAATGTTGACATCCCTGCTTTAAGATTTAAACACTGGAGTTACAAGTTAGAAAGACCAACGGAAAATGAAACGTAATGATTTTCTAAGCTGCTTTGACATGGACCTATACTCTCATTCCAGCGTAATAATCAAGGATCACCATGGGTGCAGCAGCACAATGATATCATGCAGCACCTGAAAATAGTCCCTGTAGGCTAAGTAGACGAATTGGTTAGTGACTGGATTATTACGCCTGAATGAGAGCATAGTTCCATGCCAAATCAGCCTAGAAAATCGGCATGTTTCATTTCATCATCCATTGGTCTTATTACACTTTCTAACTTGAGAGGAGACAAGTCTTAGTCACTTTTAAACGTGATGCTAGCAGGCGAGATGCTAATGGTCTAATCCGATTCAATGATCTATGCTAGGCTGGAGCTAAAAGTGGTATCGCCAGACTTAGAGAACAGCTGGAGGAACTAGAGAAAGGTAAAAATCAATTGTTTAACTCAAAGGGAGATGTAAAATGAGTGTAATTCCTCAAATGGTGGAATATCCCTTTAAGGTACATAGCACCTAATCATTACACTTGGGTCCAGTAGACACAAACACCACATAGTAACAGTTATGTGTAGGGGGAGTGTACTGTATGCAGTCATTGAAAATAAGTTATTTTGTAAAACAATGACTTATTGAGAAATAATAAATAGCATATTTCCCACAGACCTGAACACCTTACCAGGGTTAACTGCAGTGAAACCATGATAAAACAGTGGTGATAAACCATGAGGTCTCCGTACTGACATCTGCAGTTGAAGCCAAATTAGCGCAGTAGATAGCAGGTCTGTCTCATAAGATGCAGCCGTGGCCTACTGGTTAGTGCTTCAGACTTGTTACCGGAGGGTTGGCGGTTCGAACCCCGACCAGCAGGCAAGGCTGAAGTGCCCTTGAGCAAGGCACCTAACCCCTCACTGCTCCCCGAGCGGCGCTGTTGTTGCAGGCAGCTCACTGCGCCGGGATTAGCGTGTGCTTCACCTCACTGTGTGTTCACTGTGTGCTGAGTGTGTTTCACTAATTCACGGATTGGGATAAATGCAGAGACCAAATTTCCCTCACGGGATCAAAAGAGTATACTTATACTTAGGTTGTGAGTTTGATTCTCACATAGGGCATCAAGTAGCCTAGAAATCTAAAATTAATTTGCTCAGCTTGTACGTCTAGTATCGAACCATAGGAATTTCTATTGGCTTAACACCGTGGATGATGGCCAATCACAGCGCTCTATTTCGTTAGAGAGTCTTAAGGCGGGCTTAACAGGATAACGACATCCTGCGACGGTGAACAACAAGGAAGGTGGCTATGGCAAACGAAGAGCGGTTGTTTGAATCGGCGTTGGCGTCAACTTTGGAGGAGTTGGACTTGTGCTTTTCTTTGAAAGTAGATCAACACAATGCACTTAAGTCATTCCTTTCGAAGAAGGATGTATTTGCCGTTTTGCCGACCGGATACGGATATGGTCGTAGCGCTGGCCTATTGCATGCCTAGGCAGTTTAAAAGACAATTCTCTGCCCGCCCCTTGGATTAAGCGAGGTGAATGATTCGATGCCAGACTATACATGTCAATGATGTAGGATGGCACGCCAGGCTAGGCATCAAGAGCACCACTGGGACCAATTTTTCTAGCAGCACCCCTTGCGGGGCATGGTGCTTAGTTATCAACTATAGTGATAAACCATGGTTATCATGGGTACAAAAAAACATCGTCAAACTATAGTCATGGTTACCCAAAAAAACATGAAACCGAAAAAGCATGGTTATTCTGTCATAGTAAAACCAGGGTTAATTTCCGTAAAGGGGTGCCCCAGGGCTCAGTACTGGGGTCACTTCTTTTTAGTTTTTATACCATCTCACTGGGTCCAGTTATCTGCTCACATGACTTCTCATACCACTGCTATATACAGATGACACACAGCTCTTTCATTCCTACCTGACGACCCCTTGGTCAGATTAGATTCAAATTGTTAATGCTTGCCTACAAAGAAGTCACTGACTCGCACTTATGTACTTGAATCCCCTCATTCAGGTATATGTAAGTCGCAACCTCTAGACCGCTGCGCTCCTCTAATGAACGCCACCTGGATCTGCCATCTGTACACTCATGGCAATCCAAAATTTTCTCATCCTTTTTTTTTTCCTGTTAGTGGAATGTGTTAGAAAACCTCCTGAAGACTCAACTCTTCTGAGAGTACCTGCTCTCTTAGCACTAGTAGCAGCTGGACATGCTTTATCTGGTACTTACTACTACCTTCCTCCCTATCCTGACTATCCCTCTTCCCGTGATGTGTAAAAAGTGGTTCACAACAGAGACATTTTTGAAATTTCACACAGGGTGGAGAACAAGAAGTATGTGACACGACACGATACATGATATAAACTACCACAAATCTAATGTAAATATGTTTGAAGTGATTTTAACTTTTTATCTGATTGATATATAGGAACATTTGCAAAGGATCAATATTACACCTTGAACTCTCTGTCTTATGATCTGTGAATACAATTTTTTTTACAAAGTGATTCTGTACCATTGTCGCACAATGTTGCCTTTAAGCAACAAAAAATATTTTTTATCAGTAAAATATCCCAAAATGAACCAATACATTTTGTGGAGTTATTTTTATCATGTACCATCAAATTCTGTGCAGTAGAGGGCTAGGATCTTGCAGGTGGGTATTTTTTGTAGACTAGTTGTTTGTTATTGACTTAGGCTATTTGTGTTTACAGTATTGTGGAAAAATATTTTTAGAGACTAAATTGATATGGCAATTAAGAATATTTTCTGTAGGCCTAATCCATTATGCTTTCTCGTGGCAAATATTAACGATTGAGCGCCCTCTAGTGTCACTGTACTTTAGTCACGGAGTATAGGTGCCAGATATTATTGGACAGCACTGTGGCCTTTAAGTCATGACGTGTGCACCTGTATGTAGCCTAATTCATGCATTTTGTCATTTGTGCAAAAAATGCATGTATGGTCATCATCAGCCATACTGTGGTCAAGCTTTTGTCTTCTTGCACACACACACACACACCACTGGTTAGTCTTTAGAGTAGATCCAAGACTAATCTGATTATAAAACCTTGAATGCCAACAAGTTCCCAGAACACACCAGCCCGTTAGCGGTTCTCAAAACTGAACTTACAAGTCAAGACACTGGGGATATTCATTGTTGTTGGTGAAAAGAGGGGAACGGGGCAGTTCCTCCGGTCGGACGGTATGAGTCTTTCTGTGCCAGCCCGGGAAGTATGGAAAGAGCTGAAAACAAACCCGATTGCAAAGTATGGTGTGGCTACTGCTGTGACAGCCATCAGTAAGTAGCCAAAATGGTGACAGCGCAACAACGTACAGTAGGCTACCGCTTAGAACTGTTCAAATTTGGCACAGGTTAGTGCTGAAAATACTACAAAGAAATTTAGCATGATAATCTAATTGGTTTAAAGCTATGCTCATGCTATGTTCATCTCAGCATATCTAGTAAATTTCACAAGGAATGTTTGTGAGTTTAGGCCCTACTATGTGTAGCCTAGATTTATCTATTTCTATGTATCTATTTGTAAACATGAAAACAACCCACGTGTAGGATACGTTTGCATTGGCATCTGAATGAAAATACTGAAATGTTTTTTTTTCCCATTGTATCTCTTAATGATGTCGTGACCCATCAGATCTCACAAGATTATGGGGTCTTAATCTGGACAAAACCAGACTAAGTGATAAGGCAACCCATTGTGTCTGTTCACCTCATGTGCCCAGTTTAAAGCATGTCTGTGAAATGGATTTACCAGGCAGCTATACCTATATACTGTACTTTAAAGCTTTAATTGATACTACAGGAAATGCATATTTTATTTAAGTGGCTGATCAGGAGACAAAGCTCAACAATGTAGCTGATCACATACTACAGCACGAATACACATCACATCAGTTTTACAGTTAAATCTGGTCTACTTTTAATAGGAGAGAAAAGGAATTGATAAACAACAGACTCAGAATACACAATGTGACATATTCTTTTCTGAATTCATGTCACCCGTAACCTCTACTGACCCATCACCAAATCCAGCTAGGGGCAAACTGCCAAACCTTTGTGATGTCAGGACTCAGCAGTACAGTATTATGACTTTTGTCAAGATCAAATAAAGTCTCATGGGTTTTGGTTCTCATGGTTCTTTGGTAGATGTCTGGCTAATGTTTGGTATTATTTAACACAGGTCTGGTTCTTCTGAGGAAATGGATTGCAGGTGGAGTTTGCCGAAATCGAATACGCCTTGATGGGAAAACAGTGGTGATTACTGGAGCCAATACTGGAATTGGAAAAGAAACCGCCCGAGATTTAGCTCTAAGAGGTGAACGCTACACTACCCTAATTTCACATACAGTTATAAACGTATTATGCTCCCAAAATATGTGTGTGTGTACTGTATGTAGGTTTGCAACTATGTATGTATGTATGTATGTGCTTGACTGTTAGGAGCACGTGTGGTGATGGCTTGTCGAGACATGAGGCGAGGTGAGAAAGCTGCATCAGAGATCCGATGGTCAACAGGAAATGGGAATGTGGTGGTACGACAGCTGGACCTTTCATCGCTCAGATCTGTGAGGGAGTTTGCAAGCAAACTCAGTGCCACCGAGGATCAGCTCGACATCCTCATCAACAACGCTGGTGAGATGCACTCAGCTGAAAAACCTCAGTCAGCCATTGGCCATTGTTCAAGGCCTGTAACAGTCTGGTGGTGGTTTTATTTTTAAATCCAAATATGCTGCAAGAATAGAGTGAGCAGTCACAAATTCAGTGTGAGGAAATGTGCCACTTTCAGCTTCATCCATATTCTTATTCACATAATTTTACTTGATAGTTCAACATTTTTTTTAGTAAACATTGTAAAATACATTAATGTAGAACATACAAAATGCTAGAGATGTATTTCTCACATTTGATATATTTTCTGAAGTAATAAGGCACAGGTTTACTGATATCTTCTCTACTTAATCAGAGCATGAATTGAATCTCCTGGCTGTTTGGACCCCTAACAGGTGTAATGCTGTGTCCCAAGATCCTGACAGAGGACGGATTTGAGACTCAGCTGGGTGTCAACCATTTAGGACACTTCCTCCTTACAGTGCTACTCCTGGACATGCTGAAGAGATCTGCACCCAGTCGAGTTGTCAATGTATCCAGCATCGCTCATGTCGGGGGTAAGAGGAACACACACACACACACACACACACACACACACACACACACACACACACACACACACACACACACACACACACACACACAAACACACACAGATGGTAGTTTTTTGGACAAAACCATCAATACTATTACTTTTAGCATTACACTATTACACTTGCCCAGTTTCCCTTAGTGTCTGATTGTTGGCTTTTGACAGATAGCCCTCCCATAATAACATCCCAAAATGTAGATGAGAATATAGTTAACATGAAATATCCATGATCCTGAGCAGAGGCCTTCTCTGTCACTGCCAACAGGTCACCTACTACAGACAAATACATACAAGGATACAAGGATGTTTATTGTCACATGCATATAGTTACTGGATGTAAGAAATGTAGTGAAATTATGTCTGGTGTCAGCCTATTTGTGCATTTATGGGAGGGGGGGGGGGGGTAAAAAGTGCAGTAGAAGAGGGGTTTAGTAGATTAAGTGGCAAGGGCTGCATAAGAAAGGTGGGGGAGGATTGGGATTGGGGGGGGGGGGGGGCACCAACAAGGAGCACCCAAGAGCAACAGGGGCAAGGAAAAACTCCCTTACTAAGGAAGAAAAACTCCCTTACATATACAAAGGCATAAACAAACACACACACACACACACAGTGAGATAACTAACATGGCATCTCCAGCGTCAGGTGCTTAGCTTTCTTCGTGACCTTTTCTTGCCAGGGTTTGTACTCATATTCCTCTGACTCCTTCTCTTGCTGTTCCGCACAAGAGACAAAAAAGAATGTTAGTTTGTTTCTCAACTGACTACATTTGAGTACCACTGCAGAAGATAACTGCATATCTATTGTCCTTTTACAACTACTGTACATTGTCCTTGAAATCGCCAAAACAACAAATGCCAGTAATATAACGGTGACATCCCAAGTTCCACTTGCAACCTGTTGCTTTCAGGGAAGATCAACTTTGAGGACCTCTTCTACAATAAGACCCCATACGACTCACTAGTGAGCTACAGACAGAGCAAGCTAGCCAACCTTTTATTCTCAAGAGAACTCTCACGCCGAACTCGAGGTAAGGGCTTCCTATCTTTATTTTATCCAACGTATGCTGATGCTCCCTATGACGCTATGACATTTAGAGTTTCAGTGTATAATTCATAAAATGGTAGATTATGGATACAGAAGGTAGCATGTTTTACATTCAGTTATCTGTTGGCAGACTTATTTAGCCCAACACTTACACATGAGTTTTTACATATAGATCAGGTCTGCTTTATCACAGCTACAGTATGTTCTCCTCTGTCAGTCTTTGGGGTGTCTTCGTTTGCTCTGCACCCTGGGGTGATCAGGACAGAGCTGGGGCGCTACGTGGAGACACGGTACCCTCTTCTGAGTGCAATTCTCCAGGTGCCTGCCTGGCTGCTGATGAAGACGCCCAAACAAGGCGCACAGACCTCCATCTACTGTGCTGTCACCGAGGGGTTGGAGGTACACACCGGCTGCTACTTCAGGTATGTTTGTAATGTATGGTGATAGGAACCAGGTATGTATGTTTGTATCTGTAAGTCCATACTATCCCATGGCATGATACTGAATTGAAGTGCGTGGCAAGGCTGAGATGATACTATGTACAGTGGACCTGCATGGAAGTGGTGGTGAGACAGACCCACTGGGCTCGTAGATGTAAAGCCATAGATAAGTGGGTTTTTCTCAACTGGGCTAAAATATTTTGGGCGGTGGTAGTGTAGTGGTTAAAGAGCTGGGCTAGCGTGCAGTAGCCTGAAAGTTGTCGGTTCAATTTCCGGCTTCCACTGTTGTGCCCTTCAGCAAGGCACTTGCTGCTCCGGGGACAATGTGATCCCTTGTAATGACATATGTAAGTCACTTTGGTCAAGAAGTGTCTGCTAAATGTAATATAATGTAATGTTTCTAGCCAGACATAAAACATCTGCATGATGCCTTGAACAGGCTGATTATCTTTGTATTTGATCTTATTGCTTTTAATATTATTACATCACAACAGTTTTTGAGTGCATGACATGAGTGTGCCTGCCTATCCTGCGAGTGTTGCGATTTTTCTCATGTTTTATACATGAACACTGTTTTTGGGATAGGTGTTAAGCTGTGTCATGTCTCTTTTTGTTTAGCGACTGTAAACTGAAGGAACCTGCTCCAGAGGGAAAAGATGACCTAGCTGCCATGAGGCTTTGGGACATCAGTGCCAAGTTGGTGGGATACAATGAAGAGGACTGAGACCATTGACACCACAGAGCTGTGCTCGTAATAACAACAACAGAGAACCATGCCAAACTGTAATGGATCTAAATGACTGCTGTTCCTGTCAAACTCAACTCGTGCTCAGCTCACCAATTGTGCTGGTTCCTATCACCTGAGTTAGCAGTGACTGGCATGTCTGCTTGGAAATGGTGTTATGAATGGATATGTCAGGAGTTAGACTGCAGAGTACATTTGTACTCTTGTTGTTAAAATAAACATCCAGGCATCAAAAAGAAAATGTTGTGCATACTTAGGATTTTAGATGTGTTGTAATACCTTACATTTCCTTACCTGTGTCGAGATCCCAATAGGCCCACCCCATGTTCAGAGTGCAAATCACTAAGTGTTAATCCTTTACTCTGGATCCCAGCCTTACTTGTTTAAACTCTTCTTCGAGAGAACAAAAAGTATGGTCACAGAAAACCAATAGAAAATTATTAATCATATTAAGGTTAACTTTATGATTTCAAATATACATCTTGTCTTTAATAGATTCATATAAATTATTTATGCAAAGTATTTTTAGGAAGAATTATATTTCTACATCAATTGATGTTGTGTAATAAAATAAATGATTTATGACACAGTGGATGAACTTCATTTATTTTATTCATTCATCATGCATTTACTATTTTGTGGTTCTTTCGAATGTTATGTTTATTTTTGCCACCAATCACCCACCACATTTGGTGTATATCATATATATTCATATATGCATCGTCATGAAAAATAAGCAATTTAAGTAGATTCTATAAAATGTGGCTTTGTACAACTATACTGTTCTAGAAACACTATGTGGCTTGTTAAAAAAAAAGGACCAAGTGGACCTTTCCAAGATGGCGCCAAGGAAACATCGCCGCTCGACACAAGTGGTGCATTGTGGGCTATTGACACCGGAAGTTTTCTATTTTCATATTGGACAGCCACAGCTTCGCCTGTGTACAACCATTCAGGAGGAATTTGGCTAGCTACGAAGGACATTAAATATGAAAAGGGCGCCCAGGAAACCTCTGTTCGTTGAAAGGGACTGTTGGTAGTCATCACATTCTACTAACGTTACGGTAAACCACTTTATATTCATAAAAGATCCCAGGAAGCAAGAGCCTACTGATGACTTGCTAACGTTAGCTAGCAAGCTAAGTTGCTTGCCTGGCCAACCACAAAAACCGTTTCATAGCAGTTAAATTGAACATATTAGCCTACTGGTTATCAACCTTACATTGCTCAAAAGACCCCGACTTTCCAAGGCAAAATGCCGCTGGGATTGAAACCATGCTGTGCGGTGTGCAAAACAAATTCGTCCTCTATGTGGAAGAAAGGAAATCAGGGGGAAATTCTGTGCAACAACTGCACAGTGAAGAGCTCAATCGGTGGATCCTCCGGCCCGTCAGCATCCTCCAACGTACAACAGAATAATGGTGGAGGAAAGCAGGTACGCGATCGTCATAAGCAAACACTGGTAAAGAGTTGCTAACGTTGATGAGACATAGCTGACCATTTGAGTCATACATTCAACATTCTGAGATTATATTGTACAAATTTCCGCCATTCTCCATCTTACCTGCAGTCGAAACAGGAGATCCACAGAAGATCAGCACGATTGAGAAGCACAAAGTACAAGGCACCAGCTTCTGAGAAGAAGGTCTCGACTAAAGGAAAAGGCAGAAGACACATTTTCAAACTGAAAAATGTAAGTAGTCACATAGACGTCACGCTCTGGCCGTTTTGGTAGTATACTTATCTTACTGCTTACAGGCTTATGTTGATATACATGTATGTTTTCTTTTAGCCAATCAAAGCTCCGGAGTCCGTTTCAACAATCATAACATCAGAGTCTATCTTTTACAAGGTACGTTGAATCTCTCTGACTGCGACCATGCCGTTTAACAGATTGTGTCCAATGAACTGACAGTCATTCTTCTTTTTCAAGGGGGTGTACTATCAAATAGGGGACGTCATCAAAGTCGTAGACGAAGATGATGGAAAGCCATACTTTGCACAGATCCGTGGGTTTATTCAGGACCAGTATTGTGAGAAGAGCGCTGCATTGACATGGCTGATCCCCACACAGGCCAGTCCAAGAGATCACTTTGACCCAGGCACATACATCATTGGTAAGTCCTTGGAAGTATTGCCTCTGCCTACGTTGCAATTGTCTTAAGAGCTTTTGATACATTTAATGACATTTACTTGCTTCTCTTTAGGACCAGAAGAAGATTTGCCAAGGAAGATGGAGTACCTTGAGTTCGTTTGCCATGCGCCTTCAGAGTACTTCAAGTCAAAGAGCAGTCCATTTCCAACCATGCCTATACGTCCCGAGAAAGGCTACATTTGGACACACATTGGACCTACCCCTACTGTTGCAGTCAAGGAAACAATTGGTGGAGGCAACTAGTGTTTTTTTTTTAATATAACAGAAAGGACGCACATCTGCCTATGAAGGTGTATCATTGACCTGAATTAATGAAAGTACTGGACAGCAAACACTGTGTCATGTGTGTTCACAGTATTATTTATACACTTTTTTACAGAGTGACATAAAATGACTTTTAACATTGGGATCAGTGTTTTGGAAGGTTGAGAGGTGCCATAAACCTGAAGACATGGTGCTGTACAGACTTCTCCATTGAAGTCTTTTTAAAATACTGACTTTTGTAATGGATGTTTTTTTAAAATAGGTAGAATATATGGACAGTCAATATCTGATATTTTGTTGTTTTGTGAAACAAAATAAATAGTATGTGTCTGGTCCTTTATGCATAGATGGATATTGCATTAATGTTCTCTTTTTTTGTATACTAACTAATGTATGTTTCCTGCAATATCAGTTTTAAAGAGGTGATCTATTAGTTAGAAATTACTTGGATGTGATCTATTAACTGACAAAGCCTGAGTAAAACTCAAAAATGGTCACAATATCGAAGTTGCCATCTGTATTGACTCTTCAATGAGATGTCTATAGTCACCAGGGGGCACTGTTCAGCATTTCAGAGCCATATACAGCTCTGTACTGTGGAGATTCCAGTGCAGAGTAGCAGGCCTATTGTAGCTGAGAGATTTGTCTGCTGCTGCCACTCCTCACTAATCTTCTCCATGGGGTTGTTGGTTTCACTGATTTATATATATTCTCCACACATGTAAGACGTCAGTAACCCCATAAGCAACTGAGAGCTCCATAAAGTTTCTGCAGTATGTGTTCTATGTGGAAACACTGTGCAGTTTGTTTTAGGCTATGACACCTGTATGTTGGTCTCTACAAATGAGCACTGAAGAAGAAGATTAATGTTACGCTGGGCCCTCATTACGTGTGAGGAATCATTTTTCATTTTTGTATGTCATAACTCTGACCATCATTTTGCAGAGGATGTGGACATATTGTTTGAATACATCCAGGCTCTTCATTTGTTGCAGCTTTGAGAATTCCACAGACATCATCAAAGATGACAGAGCACCATGTGCTTCTGCTCTCCTCAGAGCATGAAACGGGGCCAAGGAATAGATGGGGATAACAAGCAGGACAAGTTGGAGTGTGTTGTAGGAGAGTTGTAGAAACATTGTGGCTTGCGTGTGAGACTCTTGAGAAGAGGGGGAGGAGAGAGAGTTTTTTTCAGGGATTTATTAGATATGGTTAATGTGGAATTGTTGCTTAGTCACTGCATGCACTCTAATTTCATTCTAGCATCTAGAGGAGAATCGCATGAGTCTGTCTTGCTCTCACTCTCTGTCTGCCATGCACATATCTGCAGTGCACCACAATGCTTTGCTTTTGCACAGCTGTCTAAACTGATTAACTTAATTATCATTTTGAGATAAACACATCTGGAGGCTGCGTTTGTGTGTTACATTTATGGTGATATTTTTGTGGTGAGTGAGACATTTTTCATTTTTATTACAATATTTTCTGTCCTATATTGCTCTCCCTCCCACACTCGCAATCACACACACACTTAAACAAGCCATTGCTAATATCACTAGCCTACATGTAGGCTACTTATTTTTGTACCCACCCGATCCCACAGCATATTGGGTTGATGGGATTTACAGTTTGATGCCATTATGTGGTGAAGCATGTTGTGGAAGAGAGGGCAGAGAATAGTTTATGGCTAGAGGAAACTAAAGAGATGTAAAGTTACAGAAAGGAGTTTCATTATGCAGATTTTGTTCTCAAACAACATAAGCATAAAGCAGAATTACAAATATTTTCCACTGAATAGATCTGATAAAGTGTGTAGACATCTATATAGGGCTAGATGAGTAATAATTTGGTCAGACATATAGAGCAACTCATCACAGAGAAAGCCTGTTGTTGGAGTGCCTTTATATGAACATAATTACATTGTGCTCTTTTGTAAACAAACAACCATAGCATTAAAATCCGATAGAATCATATGTTAAAATTAAACCAAGTATAAAATTGAATAAATACACCTCTCTTTTGCGGATCTTTCATGACAGTGATAATATCAGATCCATTTGTTAGGTCTGCAATAGGGTTCTAGAATACCAAAGGCAGGAATGAAGCGTGTGTGGTGAGAACGACACACAATATTGAACAGTAAAAGCCTCCTGTCAAACCCTCTTGAAGTGTGTGTGTGCGCAGAGGCAGCACTATAGACAAGAACATGAAGCGCAGAAGCCACTGTCTAGACCTGGTTGGGATTGAGAACTACACATGCAGGTTTGAAGCAGGTACATCTACTGTCACTAAGAACTTCGCCTGTGGGCAGAAATAAGTGCCACTCATGAAGCTGAGAACAAAGAGAGCAACAGATTTGTGGCAACACATCAGAGACATGCACTGTGCTAAATCTACCAGCACAGTTTTGATAAATGAAAGCATCATGATTTAAAAAGATGGTAAATTATATTAAAAATGATCGAATGTCCATCATCCGAACCCAACCCCAGTATTGCCCTCCACAGTGTGCCCTTGACACACCATAGCCAGACAGGCTTCTGTGGGTACAGCCTGTCCTAAAAGGATCTTGGCCTTCGTTCTCCAGCAGGAGTCAGGTGTCACAACAACTACAGTACAACCAGAGACATAGCACAAGATCCTGGGCCCTATGCATAGGCAGTCCTCATGGGCCCCCCGATCAAACATATAATAAAATATATTCCAGACTTTTCAAGGGCCCTCCCCCTTGGGGCCCTAGTAATCAGTACTGGTTTTACTTCCAGTCCAACACCCCTGTAGACTACAACAATAATTACAGCCTCCCCATAGCTACAGGGTAACATTTAAAGTTTCAAGTTATTTAAAGTGAAAATGATTGCAATAGTTATTATTGCCGTAAGATGTTGGGAAATGCTTCCTGTGGATAGAGGGACTGTTAGTCCTTATGTAGAAATAAATGTTTTATGACACTGCAGTGTGAGGGAGAACAAGTAGCTTACCTACTCATAGCGCCTAATACACTGAGAACAGCATGGGTTGGAAATTGGGGATGTGTGTAGTTGTGTGATATGAAGGTCAGTGGAAATGTTGTATGCTAACCTGTTGATGAACGTCTCAAATAGACTGTCACAGGCCCGAGAGGCCGAGACAGCTGCTTCTAAAAATAACAGACCCTCTCACGCACCCCATAGGAGTAGCTACACGGAGGCACATGAAACAGACAAAGGCTAGCCATTGGTCTCGCGCACTAACTCGCCGGCTGACAAAAGCACAGACGTACCCATGCGGCTGTCAACAAGGAAAACCAAAACAAGGTAGAGCTCTCTACCCCACCGGCAAACGCTCTTTGCTGAGTTGTTGACTATTAGCCTAGCATTAACTCCTCGACCATGAGATCCCTACGTTTTATTGCGGCGGAGAGCTTCGTGTGTAGCGGCTCAAGCGCTCATGAGAACATCAGCTGCCTCTCCCACAACCTGTACCCCCTGCTCTTCAAAGCCGCCTACCTGCGAGAGGAGGCCGCGTTTCTGCACGACCTTGTCCAGACCTGGCCTCTTCCCCAACTAAACCTCAAACGGCTGCTGGAACGTACAAGTGACTGTACAGAAGACCTCACCTCACGGACATGTCGCATATGCCTTGAGGCGGTCCTCACGGGGCTTCGGGACTATGTATTGAGCCCACAAACCACTTATGTTAAATCTCTGCGACTTGCCGACTTCACGGGTTTACAGGACCTGGAGCGGCAACCGTGCAAATGTGGGAAAACACTAGGCCGCTGGGCGCGTACAGAGCTTATGACCCGAATGTGTTATGAGGCTATGGTGGCCATGCAAGCCGGTACAGCAGCTCCGTCAGCATTCGACACAGAGATAGACGTGCGCATGGAGGCTTTCGTCACGGGCCGTAGTTTTGAAGTGGTGTCGCAGGCACTAATTCTTCGGAAGCACTGTCCACTGAAATTGCACTGCGTCTTTCTACGTGCCGACTCACTTTCCGTAAGGAATCTGGTTTATTTCATGCGGCTCGCCGAGCCCGAGGCGCTTGAGAAATTGGAGGTGGTCCATAACGTACACCTTGAGGCGCCGCACCTGGAGGTCATCCTCTCCAAGATGAACTTAAGAGAACTGCGATCCCTCACGCTCCCCGCTCGAGCTCTGGACGTGAGGCGGCTTGGACCTGAGGACAGAGAGTTGTTCGCGGTCCTGGGAGATTTGTTGAGTAAGCTGACACACCTGAGGGAACTATACCTGGGCTTCTCAACTCTAACAGGACACCTTCGAAGACTACTCAGGTAGGGAGTATGTGTGCTAATTAAAAATAGAGAAAGATTTTTCTACATGCCTGAATTAATTCCCAGTGTAAGTGTGCTGCAGTGTTTATGCACAAAACCAAATATATCTTATTTTATTTCTACAACACTTATATCTGCACACCATCCATTGTTCTAGTGGCTGCACAACTGAATGTTGTGCCCGAGTTGTTTTCATTTAGAGAATGTTGGCTGGCTGACCCAGACAGAATCTGGCAACAACTAGTGGCCCACATTTAAATAGCAGAGTGCCAAACCAGTTATCTGCCCTTGATATGTATGCCACTAAAGCAAGGTAGACATATGTGGAGGTGGAATGGAAGTAGCCTACACTCCTTATCCAATATACTGGTTTCAAACTGCCTTTTAAATTCTCTGTTTGAACTCTACTTTCTCTGACCTCTAATATTTCTCTGACTCTCTCTATTTACTCCTCTCTCTCCAGCCCTTTGAACACTCCTCTCCAGTGTCTGGAGCTTGCTAACTGCGCTCTGACAGCAATTGATATGGCCTACCTGGCAAACAGCCTACACAGTGAGCACTTGGTTCGCCTGGACCTGAGTGGGCACGTGGTGGGCGACCTCTTCCCGAACACCTTTCGGAAACTCCTCCACCGCTGCGCCGGCACGCTGTGCAGCCTCGGACTGGAGGACTGTGGTCTGGAGGACGAGCACCTGGAGCAGCTCCTGGTGGCTCTGGCTCCTTGTGACTGCCTACAGGAGCTCAAGATGCTGGGCAACCCGCTGACCTGGGCTGCCCTCCGGAGGATTTTTAACATGCTTGCCCAACGCTACCCTTCCCTCAGGTACTGCTGGTGGACATGACAAATAAAAGGGATCATTTTCACCACCTCACATGTGGTTCCTTTCTCAACACTCATGTAACGCTTCACATATTATTACGATCTCACTTTTACCTACAGTACTGACAATGTAGTGCAGTTTACATGCTCAGCACTTGATAAGCAGAACTATGCATGATGGTTTTGTCCTTTTTTGCTGTTTTGTGGGTTAATCTCAAAAGACAGCTCTGACTTATCTGTTCTGTAGGTACATAGAGCTCCCAGTGCCACGAGATTGTTACTCTGAAAACGTCACCTATCCTCTAGACGACAGCACACTGTTGCAGTACGACCGGGAGAAGTTCCGTGAGGCCCGGGCCGAGCTGGTGGGCATCCTGGAGCAGGCTGGGAAGGGCCACGTGGAGGTGTGCTCTCCGCTTTTAGGCGTGTACGACGCCGACATCAACGAGACGTCCAATGAGCTCGGGGTGTTCATGGTGAATTCTTTCAAAGACGTTGTGGGCAATTTCATTGACACAGTCACAGAGGTGGATGAGAGGAGAGATCGCAGGCCGACTGAAGAGTGAATTTGGAGAAAGACAGGAGAGATGATGGGGTGTCTACTGATAAAGGAACATGTGGGGATGGAGCGAATTTGGGAAGGTGAAGAAAAGCACTTGGATGGAGGGCAGATCCTAAAGGAGTGGTATTCCTGAGAATAGATAGTAGGTGGATTTTAAGTGTGCAAACAGATACATGCACTGCAACAAATGGAGCAGATGGAGAGAAAAAAAATATGCAAGCAGATGCATAGACTTTCACAAAACCAAGATGGAGCAATAACATTAACTGAAAGATTTTGATTCTGTGTGGCTACAATTTGCTGAGGAAGTGTATGCAGAATAGGTGGAGCACCATCAATATCCCTTCCACACTTAGCTGCTAAGATGTTCATTAAGAATAAAGATGATACAATTGCAGTTAAGTGACAGGGTGCAGAGTTAAAGCCAAAATGTTCAATATTGTAGATGGAATGTACAATAGATTGATAGATTAGAATGTAGATAGATAGATTTTGAAATGGTCCCAAATCTTGGGAAACCACAGGTCATAATAGCAACGAATCCTTTTGTATTTGAAATCATCAATACTTTAACAGATGTGTTAATGCTTTGTCTTTTTTCATATCTTTGGAGATGTAAATGTTTTGGATTATGATGCTAACTCAGAATAAAACTGTTCAGTGTGGTGTTAATTAAATTTGACCTTGATTTTAGGGGCATGCCATAAATAACCCCGCTGAAGCCAGCTGGACTTTCAGTTAAAAGAGACTTTAATAATTACAGAGACCGTACACATAATACACTTTCATTTTTAAATACATCACACCAGAGACCAGACCACAAGTGGTGTGCAGCCCCCACAATCCCTTTACTTCTTACTCCACTCCTCCCTCTCCTTCCTCTCCCGAATCACCTCTTTCAGGTAGGGTTCTAGGTAGTGATTGTCCTGTAAGAATCACATACACAAGCACACACAACTTAGAGGCATGCTTATGAAAACAGACCACTTAAATATTCACATACTTTTTAAAAGTTCTAGACAATGCACAACACAAAACACATCCTTACTGGTGAAAATAGCTACTCCCAGCTTGGTTTAGTCCTAATGGCTGTTATATGAATATGAACTTCTCTGCACATTTGTGTTGAGAGGCATTATTTTAATTTTGGTCAAAGGCATTTTCATACACAAAAAAAAAAAAAAAACAAGGGAAAAGATAGGACCATGGTTATGGCAAAGATTTTACAGAAAAAGACCACCAAGGAGAAAATGAATGGGGGACCTGTAATCTCATACAAATGCCATTTATTTTGATGTTATTTTGAAATAGCCACAATTTGACACACGTATATTATATGAAACACAAAATAATTCTTGATTATAGATATAGGTGTAGATTCTTGTAGATGAACCAGACTGATGTAGTAGGCCTATCTTCTCTATGGCATCAATTCAACATCAATGTTTTTAACCGGACGTGAGTGGTCTTACCTCCTCGTATTTAGTCCAGTGGTCCTTGGGGAGAACCGCCTGTTTCATGGAGAGGTCAAGGGCCCTCTTGATGCGGAACATTCTGTCATTGTACACGTTTTCAGGTAACCTGCGGAGGGCTTCCTTTACATCATCATCTTCATGTATGGTGTCATCACGCATAAGACCTGCAATGAGAAAACAGTTAAGAAACTGTTCTCAAACGGGCTTACATCTGATTCCCACACATCCCCTAACACAAGTCTCACAATATGTCTGTCAGATGCTATGCGGTTCGTTTAACTGTATTATTTCTTACATGGGTGTTAAAGCAACACCAAAGAACTTTTCCTCTGTCGCACGCACTATTTGTTTATCCAGCACCAGCTTTGCAAATAACAATGTCCACAGACAAGGTAGAATATGTTGCATGATTTTATGAAAGTACGATGTATTGCGACATCAGATGCAAGTCAAATTTGTAGTTTCTTATGTCTCATTCCATCGAACTACAGATCCGCTACCCGATCCGGCAAACTTACATAGTGCGGTTATAGCCGATAGAGGGCCGCGAAGCGAATGCAGAAAGTGCCGTTCACCCTGTTACGAGTTGATGAACCACTGAAACGATTTTGGAAACATTATTTTAAGGTACAAAAAACTCTTTGGTGTTGCTTTAAATAAGTAGTAGTGTTGTTTATTCACAAGTGACTCGACATGCAGGAGCATAAATTATTAGTATTGTTCAGTGTTGACATAAAAAGGTGAGAAATCACTTACCGATCTTGTTGAAGCCGCAAGCGTTGTAGTACCATTTACGGAATCCCTGCAGAAGCCTGCCGGTAGCAGCTGGGGAAAGTTAACATCAGTTTTTTTTTTTTTTTTTAAATCACCACACCTAAGTTGCAGCAACCCAAGGCCAACCATTACATAACACATACAGAGTATAACACAACGTGATTCAAAGCACAAAACACACAGAGAATTCATCAAAACACTTCTGAACTCTAAGTTATGGCCGTTAGTTGGTCAAATGAGATCCTGAGGTAAATATTTTGGAAAGTTGTCACAACGAAATGTAAAAACCATTACAGGTTACAAACACAGCTTGCTAACCAACGTTAGCCACTCAACCTTTATATAGCTACGCAAACATACATTGTTAACCGCGATAGCTAGCTAACGTAAAATCAAAAGACTTCTTTAACTTTTAAACATGACTTCAATGTCACTCGGCAACTAAGAGTAAGAGAGCCGAGAAAGGATGGCTGATATCAACCATTGCGAGTGACCTGCTTTTCCATTGAAAGTTAGCATGTTAACATTTCTTCTGTTAGCTAACGTTAGGGGACAGTAAAGGACACTGCGGAAAGAAATCAGCTTTACATTTTTACGGCAATACAACCACAAACCGTGATGGATAAAAGTTAAAGTCACAATATCGACGATATAGTTAATCACGAAAATATAGATAGATAAACGACTTTAAATCCCTGTAAGTTTACCTGGTGCCCTCGCCGCCATTTTCAACTCTAAGGAAGTACGTAAAGGATTGTGGGTAATATGACAGGCTCTGTTGCGACCATAGACTGTAAAAAATAGGTTGCGACCTTACTGTCTATGGTTGCGACCAGGTTGCGACCTAACCACGTGTGCCACCTACAATCACACAAAGTCGATTTGACATCAATCAAGAAGCATGGCTACACAACGACTCTGGAATAGTATGGCTGCACAAGGAGTGCTGCACAACAAAGTAAGAAATCTTTTACAAATCACACAGAAACGGCATCGGGTAAAAACTAAATGGGCAGCGACTCACCCAAAATTATCTGCCACTAATCTTGCCCTGCAGAACTTTGACGCAATGTACAGCATGCAACTTGGAGAGCTGTGGCCTTCGGTACGTGTTAGCTTGCTCTCTGAGCGTAAATATGGTGCTCTGGTCAACAACTTCTCGTGTGGCGACCCTGTCACAGATCTACAATCTCTTGGTTGTCGGGATTTTATTGCTTCAAGTTCTACAGCAGCCGATCCTTTTTCCCCACCATACTCTGGATCGCATCAATTTGATCAGCACATTGTTAACGAAGGAATCGGCATTGATTTGGCAAGAGCCTCCATCAGCCCAAACGTTAAATGCTTGGTTTTCCCTAAAGGGGACACATCTCGCTTCAAGCCAGCAAGGCTAGATAGTGCTGGCCTTTTGACGTACTACCTCATGGATGCAGCCTCTGTCCTTCCTGTCCTCGCTTTGAATGTTCAGAAAGAAGAGTCGGTGTTGGATCTCTGTGCTGCTCCAGGTGGAAAGACTTTAGCACTTCTCCAGACACAAGCTGTCAGGTTCATTTGGGCTAATGACTGGTCAGGGTCTCGTATGTCTCGTCTTCAAAGGACTCTCAATTCCTGTCTTCCACATGACCTCCTTTCAGAGGATAAGCTGTGCATCACTTCATTTGATGGACGTGAATGGCATGAACTGGGGGAAAATACCTTTGACAAAGTCCTGGTGGATGTTCCCTGCACTACTGACAGGCACTCTTTAATAGAAGAGGACAATAACATATTTAGTCGTTCCAGGACAAAGGAGAAGCGAAATCTACCTTTGTGTCAGACTCAGCTATTACTGACTGGACTCCAAGCTGTAAGGAAAGGAGGAGAGGTTATGTATTCCACTTGTACTCTGTCACAACTACAAAACCAATGTGTGGTAGAGCAGGCAATAAGCCTTGCAAACCAGGAACTGGGAATAACTGCAGAGATAGTTCATCTCCAACCTTTCACCACTCTCTTTAAGGACACTTTCCATTTTGCTCCAGACCTAAATGTTGGTGCGATGGTGTTGCCTCACCTCACTGCCAACTTTGGACCCATCTACTTTTGCAAACTGCGACGCCTCAGTTAAAAGCTGACAAAAGACTCAGTGAGCAACTGTTTTTGATGTGCGCATTATATTCCACAGGATACTCGGTTTCCCACACTATATGAAAGCTTATGCTGCTTAAGTACAACATTGTAGCTGATTCAAGGATGGATTTTCAGATAAAGATACCAGTGTGTGATGCTGTCAAATGTTAGTTTTTTTTACATATCTGTATGAGAGGAGGTTGTTTTCATTAAACAGAAATGACACCAATCGGTGAATTGAGTTGACTTTTTATATATTTATGCTGGATAAATTGATATTGTCGGACTTGGTTCACCAACCAACCAACGTACAAACTCCTGTCTAACGATTGAGAGCCCACAATACATTTCATTCCTTTTTATTCCTTTACAATTCCATTAAATCAATGGGAGTCTGATTAAAAGACTCTGTCAGAAATATTATAAAAAATAAATATAATAAAATAAAATTGTGTAAAGCTCAAAGCAGTTTATTGAAGTGTTGGTGAACCATCAACTGCATACAACTCGATTTGTTAATGATGCCTTGTTAACACAATGCAATGAAGAAATAAGCAGAATTATCAGACAAACCTGAAAATAGACTATAACGTTTTTTGAAAGCATTCAAAATCATCTACTGTGGCAAGTGCCACACTGGTGCAGAAGACGTCATCTGGGAGTGCCACAAGGCGATCTAGGGAAACATAGTTTGGTTCAGCTGGGTCATAATGGGCTCTTCCTAGATACTTCAGGAAAAGGTGCCTCTCTTTGATCCGCAAAAACTGGGCATTCAGAACCTTTGGGAGGAACAGTGATAAATTAGGAGGATGTACAAGCCCAACAAACCCACACACTACTTGTGGTTAACAGAGAAAAGCAATTATAGCGAAACGTATCCAATGTATTATTTGTATTATAATGTCCACTATTATTTTCATTACCATGACAATGTGTTTATAGCAACACCAAAACAAACTGTTTACCTGAGGGAATTTGGCGATAAGAGAATGGGGTATTCCCATGGTGTTGTGAATGTAATCAAATATCTTGCTCAGTTTTGTCTTGTTTGCGGTCAACATTTTTGGCACTTCAGTGACCATGTGTTGTATTTCACCTGTACGAAATCCAAATTCTAGCTCATATACCTGATTGAGAAACAGAAAGGCCAAAGTGTGAAATTGAGATGATGACCATTTCATGTAGTCTTTCTTTATCAAATGATCATCTTTGTAATGAAAAGTACAAAGTTGTGATGTCTTACATATCATTTCAATGTTATATTATGAAAATAATTTTTGACAGTATTTATGCTGAAGTGTTTCATACCTTCAGGTTCTCCTTCACTGGCTCTAGACTTCCACACAGGAGTCTGGGGAGACGAGTGATGATGTCCCTTGTCTAAAAAAAAAACAAATATAAGGTCATGAGCCAAAACAGCACTTTTGAGGAGGGAAAAACCAGTTTTGTAACAACTACAAAGCATTCTAATTAGTGAAATACGTAAAATAAAAACTATTTAGACATGTTTTACAGGATGACCTTTACCTTTTCGGGGTTGAGACCCAAGGTGTCTTGGTAAAAGCCTAGACGATTGTCCAGCCTCTTTACATTGAAGTTCAACAAATAAGGGGCTTTAGAAACCATAGAGGCTATTGAATTTGTGCTGAACTTCTTTGACTTGAGATAGGAGACTCTGTAAATGTAGAAAATTTGATTTAAACATAAATAAATAAAAAAAAATCACTTGAGACATTGCACATGTGGCATCAGTGAGCTGTTACATTTTCATTGAAAATAATACATTGCAGTGACCAGAGTAATACGTCTCCAAAATAATTATTTATTTGTTGCATTGGTTTGAATGGATTTCACATGAGATAACTGTTAAGTAGCAATTTCTGAGAAAAGAAATATAAACAGATTTTACTGTTCAGGAGACACAACTCTCGCATCCCACACACACATCAGTCATCTCAAAATGTAGTAAATGTAGTCACTGTTTGATGTGTGGTTAAGCGGGAGTGAGTTTTACCTGGCCTTCAGTTTGTCCAGTCTCTCTGTGAGGATGAAGGGGTTGGTGGTGATTATAGAGCCCAGTTGGCCATCCTGCAGCCCCAGATCCTTCAGGAAGAGCAGTCGAGGGGCCACATCTGACTGGAAGTCCAGCCTCACCAGCATGGAGCCCACGTTCCGTCGCTGCTCCAGCTTCCACAGGTCTACCCCTGAAGAACAAAGAATGAAGGTCACAATTAGTGGAACACAAAGTGGGAGTACATACAATTTATCATTCAGCCACTGGAGCAACCCAAAAATTGAAATCAAGGTGTGCAGTTTTGTGAAATCTAAGACCTCAAAGGACAGAATCGATACTGCCTTCAGAATTCACAATTTACTTACAATAAATTACAACTTACAATCCTCTTATGTGAGACTGGGTTGTCTGACTGTCTCGCAGTTGAAGCAGGTGAGCCCATAGTTTGAGAAATAATCAGTTGGAACACTGGTAATATAATCTGCACGCTGTACCTAGTTGCACTAGCTTGGTGAGTGTGTCTGATTTGTCAACGTAGTCTCTGAGGGAGGATGAGGTGGGAGGCAAAGCATGGGGCACCACAATCTGAATTGCCTCCTCATCACTGATTTCCTCGAGGGCTGAGAGACGTGGGATATCCTCCAAATCTGCATCAGAAAATATAGAAATCCAATTGTCACTGGCTATTGACAGTACTGTATGGACATTTGAAAAATGAGTAAAATAGTCGAAATGCACTTTCGCATACTTACCAACCAGAGTTGTCAAAGGGACTTTTCTGCTGGGTGCCTGCCCCTGCTTGTGAGGTATTAACATTTTTGCCTCTGGTTCTTCACAGTCATGTTGTTTTACCTGACAATGTTGTGTGACTGATTCACACAAGCCTCGAAGTGCTCCCACTCCCAACCTGCCTATTGAGATCTGTGAGGATCTCTGACCACTATGAAGGTTGAGGTGCGGTGTCAAACTGCTGCACATGCGTCTCATTGAAGTTTTGTGATAATCCAAAGGCTGCTGGAGGGCAGCAACATAGTTGGTGGGATGTTTGATGGTGATGATCGATATCATGCCCCTACGCAGCAGCCGGAGACATATTTGACAGAAGTGCATACTGGGGGAAAACATGGGGCAGCTTCTAAAAAAAATATACACAAAACAGTTTGCTGCTGGTAACGGCCTCTGATTATCAAGTAGGCCTATAGCATTGATCAATCTCAGGCTGTGATCTCATTCCGTCTACTTGCACACTTAGTGTTAAGTCTAACACAAAAAAAGAAAGAAAGTACCCGGACGAAACATTTTACGGTCGTATAATGCATTACATGTCCCTCACTGACTGAAGCCAAAAATTTTATTGAGTTAATAAGCATAACGTTACATGCTAATGCTATCTAGCACGTTATGCCAGCATGTTTGTAAACAAATTGAAGCTGACACAGCGCACACACACATCAGTGGAATATTTACTGATTAGAGACCCACAGCGTTTAACACTCCTAGATAATGTATCGGGGACTGCGACAATGACACCGGGTAGTTTCGTTGAATAGTAACACGGAAATTAAGACGTCATTTTACTACTACAATAGCCTATGAACACAAACGACAATAACTCTGCCTGTGTATGTTAATCATGCTTCATATAACACCATCTCTACATACTTTTTTTGCTAGTCGACTGCCTGTTCCATGCATTCACCCAACTCTTCCCTCACAGAAACCTCACATGTCCTTTCCAATGTTGCGGAAGTCCTGAATGTACCAAGTCACAGGGGTGTGGCTGGCTAAGATTAACCGAATACACATAAGCAAAAAAAGTAACAAGTTCTCATTTTTGCAACTTCACACAAATTATAAGTCTCTTTTGCCGACATCATAGGTTGTTGTCATTCTGTAACATTACAAAATTAAGTTCAATAGGACGGTCTTTCTAAATGGTTTCTACCTCTGGTTGAAAGTGTTGGTACATTCTGCTTAACAGCTTGTTCACTGACAGCCTCTTCAGCGACTCGCTAGTGGTTGAAAGTTTGTTCTTGTCAAGCAAACACTGAAGTGATGGCGCCCGCCCTGGGGTCCCGGACGCTCAGCAAAGATGACATTAATTATAAACTACATTTTCGAATGATAAACGAGCAACAAGTCGAGGATATTACCATAGAGTTTTTCTATAAACCACATACCATTACCCTTTTGACATTTACTGTGCTCAGCTTGATGTACTTCGCATTTACCAGGTAAATTTATGGTCTTACCATGCTGATGATGATAGATATTTGCATGATGTTGAGATCAGTTTGGATAGATGAAAGTTGATTCCTATGACATTTTACTCGCATGATGTGGGCTTGCTTGAATAATAGCCCATTGTTGTCTACACATTACAGATTCGGTTGCTATTTTTATAAATGAAATGCTCCTCTTATCTTTTTTATTGCTGATATGTAATATATTATCACAGACTTGGTGTAGGCTAATTGAAGGATTATTTTAATGTCAAAACCAGCCCTATTGCTAGTTTGCATTCTTGTCATAGTTACATACTAATCGCTAGATGTGGAGCTGGACTCTGTAGGACTAATAGTGCTACATAGACCTACTCATCCCCAAAATTATAAGATGTCTGACACTAGGCTTTCTAAAGTCATAGACTTAGACTTTTGTTTTTCTCTGGCAGAGATGATGCCAACCCAGATAATAATCTGCGAGTAGGACTGGTGTTGGTTGTCTCCTTCTTCCTGGTCATTAGTGTCCTGGCATTCCCTAACGGTAAGGCGTGTATCTCAGCCTGATCTAGGTTGAGTTGACCTGCCCTGCGCTCTGCTCTCTGAGGGGATTGAAATGGATTAATGACTGGATGTCTGTTACCAGGCTACTTGTCATGATTTAAGACCTTTGAAAGGGTGGGCTGAAATGTTGTGTTCATCAATTCACTTTTTCAGGATAGACAGATGCCCCTACCATGCATTTTTGTGTGTTGGTAACCTTTGCCACTCTGTCCCTAAAACAGTCTTGACTTATCCATGTCAAATCATCTTAAAGAGTTATGTAACACTGTGCACTGCTGAGGGTATTAATGTTCTGCCTGCCTGCCTTTTTTTTTTACTGCTTAAAGTGGTTGATCAGAGGGCATGGTTCACAGTTTGTTTTGTACTTCTGTATTCTATGCATTTGATCCTTTTAAGGTCCCTTTACAAGGCCACATCCTGTAATATGGAGAATGGTCTTTGGTGAGTACAATGCACAGAATTACATTCCCTCTTCTGTTAAGGGTTAATTGATTATTGATAAAAATAAAAAAAAATCTGTTGGCTGATCCGTTGGTGACTACCTGATGCCTTACTCTTCCTCAGGTCTCAGTGTTCTTTACTTCCTCTTCCTGGTTTTCCTCATCTTCTTGAACTGGCATCAAGTGAAGACGCTTATGTATTGGCTGGACCCTAACCTGCGATATGCCACACGGGAGTCGGATGTTATGGTCAGTGATGCAAAACCATTCAGTGTCCATCACTTCTTCCTAGGGTCCCACTGGATTCTAAGTGCACATTATTAGGGGAATAAAAAAAATAAAAAAATTTAAAAACATTACCACTCAGTATAACATGTCAGCATGTCTGTGTTGCATATATCTTTAATGATTTAACATTCTCTTATGTTTTGACAATTTAAACATAATAACATCATAAAGAGACCTCTCGCATAGTTTGGTGTAGTGTGGGGTGGGCGTGTGGCACACCTTGTGCATTCTTACAACACTTTTTTCACGGTTCCTTTCTTCTTTCTTGTACAATCCTGTTTTCTTTATGCTGAGATGTAGAGTAATGGCTTCATAACATCACTGGATACTGTCTAGGAAATAGAGCCAGTTGCTCCACTGGGGGTCGGCATGCATTTTAATGAATGGAGCTGAGGGGTTCTGGAGATTCAGTGTCACTGAGGGGGGATCTACTGTTGACAGGCTCTCTCAGTTGAGGTGGGGTGATGAGGTGTAATCCAATGAAATATGATTAAACCGTGTAAAGAGATACCAGCAGAGGTGGGAGTAAGTCACACATGTGCACAAGCAAGTCTCAAGTCTTAACCTTCAAGTTTCAAGCAAGTCCAAGTCATTTTTTGTGACAAGTCAAGTCATAGCTTGGGTCAAGCAAGTCAAGTCAAGTCATAGCCAAATCATTGAAATTCATGATGATTTACCCATGTTTTCATTTTAAAATAAGCTACAATAGGCTAGTTATGAACTGCTGGAGTTTTATTTGTAACAAACAAATAGACATTGCATTCATTCAAGCCACATAGCCTACATCTGAACGGTTTATGAGAATAGAATGAGATGAAATGTATACGAATAAAAATAAATGTATTTCAAGTAGACCTATTATAAAATAGCCTATTATTGTTTCTTAGGTAGCCTAAGCTACATCAAATCAGGAAAATATATTCAAACAGTTCACGTTACACCTGTCCTGACCTGTCACATCTCCATAAAGCTAATAATGTTGAAAAAGTGAACTAATCAATCAATCAAACGCTGCCGCCGACGTCACTGCCAAACTTTGACAAGCGCGACAGCGCAATGGGTTTTAGGAGGGTTTAGGACCGTCAATGGTATATCATATTATACATAAGCCTAACATGTGAAATAAGCTACTTTTCTATGCTGATTGCTGGCAGTTAGCTAGGCCTACTTACTGTTGTTAGCCTAGGCCTAGGCTGTAACGTATGGAACAGGGACGTGTTTAAGAGGGAGGGAGCGAAAAACATTTTCGCTATATATCAAGATTAAACTTAGACAAGAAAATGTTTCACTTTGAAATTTTAACACATTGTAACCTAATATGGCGTTAACTAAAAAGCATAATAGATTCAAAGCCAACTCTTAACATGCAGACTGCTGTTCATTTCTCCTTTTGACTTGTCAGTTACATCATCTGTGAAGCCAAACATTATTATGTTTTGTTATAAACGTAGAGCCTTCCATATTTGCAAGTTAGCCTACCTCAGTCTGTCTCATTTGATCTGGCACTTGCTGTTGGTCTGTCGCGTCACTTGGTACAATGACAGGTGTGCTCGCGTGACACATGCAACAGCACCTAAGCAGATTTTCTAAAATCGTAAAGTTAACTCCTTAATATCTATGAAAAAATAAAAAGTCAAGTCATTTCAAGTCATTTGTCTCAAGTCTAAGTCAAGTCTCAAGTCATGAATAGCAAGTCAAAGTCAAGTCAAGTCAAGTTATACATGTTGATCAAGCAAGTCTCAAGTCTTAAAAAATGTGACTCGAGTCAAGTCATGTGACTCGAGTCCCCCATGTCTGGATACCAGTAATACCAGATTTTATGTGGAACAGAGATAACAGTCAGCCAGTAGCAATCTACTCCCTGAACAAGGGTGTCTTCCTATCATGACAACAATTTCCTGTATGAATGTTTTGTTCGTTGTTTATGTTTTATGGAAGTGAGACAAAATGTTGAAGGTTTTGTGGATTGTAGTGTCAATGCAAGAAGTCACAGACATGGTAAAGTTATGTGAGAACATTAGCTTGCACTAACACAGTTGTACAACAAACGTGAATGCCCTACTGATTGTGTATACTCAATTCATGAGTATATTGATTGATATGGTAGTTAAAGGCCATGTTGAGGCCTTAAAGGAGAACTCTGACCATTTTTAGCATACAGTGCCCCAAATCGGTGATCCTAAGCACGAGTTAGCCTAGATAAAGAAACAGTAGTTAGTTAGATAAAGAAACTAGTTAGATAAAGAAACCTCTGTCCACTATTGAAATTAGTGGCATGTGTCCTGCAGTGAAATGATTTTTAAGCTCTATTTGGCACCCCTTTTCAGACTAAAGTTGTTTGAGTCCTGCAGTCAAATCTAATCTTTATCACCGTAAAAGGCAGGGGAAATGTATTGAGATAGTCAGAAGATGGAAACAAATATTTTTTAAAATGTATCCTTTCCTCTCTCTCTTCTCTTATAAGGTTACTGCTAATACACTGCACATATTTATATTCTGTTTATTACTGTAAACCACCTTCTGTAAACCAACTGTATACTACTGTCTACACTGCACTATATATCCTGTCCTGTCTATGCACCACATGTCACTTACAATAAAGTTGTATCTAATATAATCTAATCTCTTTCTCTCTCTCTCCTCTCTCTCTCTATCTCTCTCTCTCTCTCTCTCATTCTCTTCACCTCACTTTCCATCTCCTGCTTTTGCCTCACAGGAATATGCAGTGAACTGTCACGTGATCACCTGGGAGCGAATCATGAGCCACTTTGACATCTTTGCCTTTGGCCACTTCTGGGGCTGGGCCATGAAGGCCCTTCTCATACGGAGCTACGGTCTCTGCTGGACCATCAGCATCACCTGGGAGCTCACTGAGGTAACACTGGGGTCAAAGCTCAAAAGTGTACTAACCAGGGGTGCGTTTCCCAAAAGCATAGTTGCTAACCTGTTAGCAACTTAGTTGGTTGGCAATGGGAAATTGCATTGCAACCAACTTAGTTAGCAACTATTCGCCTTATTCACCCGGTGGCTAGAGCGAGGCTAAAGGGTACACACTTGCCATTACACCTCAGTCCAGCAGATGGTGGAGGTAATGCACTCCGTTTGCAAACTGCCAAAAAAAGCTCACCGAAAAAGAAGAAGGGTTCGCTGGTTCTTCTTCTTCTTCAGTGAGTAAGGCGAATGGTTTTGGGAAACCAAGTTTAAATTAGTTATTGGCCAAGTTGGTAGGGCTGGTTTAAGAGCACAGATACTTTCTCCACCTCTCATTCATTCTGAATGCTGTGATCCTCTCCTCACAGCTGTTCTTCATGCATCTGCTGCCTAATTTCGCTGAGTGCTGGTGGGACCAGGTGATCCTGGACATCCTGTTGTGTAATGGAGGCGGCATTTGGCTGGGCATGACTGTCTGCCGATTCCTGGAGATGCGAACCTACCGCTGGGCCAGCATCAAGTGAGACACACACACACATACACTCATGCACCGACACATACACACACTACGCTGAATGTAGATAAGGCATAGTCTCTGATATGCATTCTTTTATACTAGTATCACGACATACACATGGACACTGAGCAGTTTCCTGTGGTCCGCACACACACAACACTCATGCATCATGAGTTAAATTATCAAGTAAAGTTTATGAACAAAGTGTTTGGCTACGCAATTAATTTATGTAGTAGCTCCTATGTTTATAAATTGCTGTTTGCCTGTGTGTTTGCAGAGACATCCATACTACCTCTGGGAAGCTAAAGCGGGCCGTTTTGCAGTTTACTCCAGCCAGTTGGACGTATGTCCGCTGGTTCGACCCCATGTCCTCCTTTCAGAGAGTTGCAGGCATCTACCTCTTCATGATCATATGGCAGGTATGGTTTATTCATTTTTTTTCATGTTGTGTTGTTGTGTAGTAAAAGCAACATTTCTGACACATAAACTTCAATGCTGCCTTGAGCATAATAAGTATTGCCAGGCCCAAGTTAAGATCCCTCTCTCTAGCTCTCCTCTTTTGCTTTTTTCCTCTGTCTCTCTGACCCTCTTACTCATGTCTGACTTCTTCTCCTCTCTCTCCCAGCTCACAGAACTGAACACATTCTTCCTGAAGCACATATTTGTGTTCCAGGCATCTCACGCTCTAAGCTGGTGCCGCATCCTCCTCATCGGCATCATCACTGCCCCCACAGTACGGTACGAGTCTAACTACAAATGCATCCTCATGGCATGCAATGCAAAATGTAAACATGCAATAACACTTTACTCTGTAATATTCAGTGTTTTGTTAACTGTGCTGTGTGGTTTCTGTCCTGTCCTGTCCTTTCTCTCCCCTGTTTAGCCAGTACTATGCCTACCTCACAGACACACAGTGCAAACGAGTGGGGACACAATGCTGGGTTTTTGGGTGAGTATCACTGTGTAATTGAGAATGGTGTGTGTGTGTGTAGGAGTGAGTATTGGTGACTGATTTGGGGGAGACTCTGTGTCAGACAAGCTCTTACGGAATCAGATCGCTATGGTATTCACTTAGCGGTGCTTTGCGATTTAAGATGTTCTTGATTTACTCGTGTTTGTGTGTTACTACAGATAGTTCTGTTCTGAGTCTGTGCTCCAGTGTAGCTCCCCTGTGGCATACTGGGCCATTGGTCATCTTCGACTTGAAAATACAATTACTGCGATGTGTGTGGCAGCTGGTTACACAGTCCAGTACAGGCTGTCTAGGAGCTCTTTGGGAAACTGCTGATGGAGGCATTCCCTTAAAGCCATGGCTGCCAGTGCTAGTGTCTGTGGCGTTCCAGTTGAGGGGATGGCGGGGGGACTTGTTGGCAGTACTAATTTTAATCAGCTGGCTTCCTGTAAACGCCCAACAACGGCCCACCTCTCTCCCCACCCTCTCTCACTGTGGACCTACAGTCTAGTCTGCTGACCAGAATTAACATGCCTGTGTGTGTGTGTGTGTGTGTGTGTGTATATATATGTGTGTTTTGAAATGAGGGATTGGGTATTTGGCAAAAAAAAAATCCTATTGTGTGAAAACGCATAATCGGCTTGCTCTTGTTTGTTAGTTTCTGTGTCTGAGTGTTTATAAGGGAAACTTGTGAAAACCATTACCACCAATCAGCCACAACTTTATTCATTCATTCCTGTACAAGGATACAAGGATACAAGGAAGTTTATTGTCACATGCATATAGTTACTGGATGTAAGAAATGCAGTGAAATTATGTCTGGTGTCAGCCTATTTGTGCATTTATGGGGGGGGGGGGGGGGGGGTGTAAAAAGTGCAGTAGAAGAGGGGTTTAGTAGATTAAGTGGCAAGGGCTGCATAAGAAAGGTGGGGGAGAATTGGGATTGGGGGGGGGGCACCAACAAGGAGCACCCAAGAGCAACAAGGGCAAGGAAAAACTCCCTTACTAAGAAAGAAACCTTGGGCAGATCCACGGCTCAAGGGGCTAACCCAACTGCCAGGGGTCTTGGTGTGTGTGTTGGGGGGATGACAAGGGAGATGGGATAGTGTGCTGTGTATGTGGGGAGAGGGCAGTGTGCAATATGTCATGAGACTCGGTGAGCAAGTATGGTGAAGGGACTTACTATTGCAAGCAGAGTATTGTATGTATGATGTATGTGAGTGATGACAGTGAAGATGTGTGTGTGGGCGGGAGGGGAGTGGAGCAGTGACTGTGTGTGTGTGTGTGTAGTGTGTGTGTGGGTAGATGGGGGCAGTGTGCTGTAAGTATGTAGAGGATGTGTGTTGGAGAAGATCCTGAAGACAATGTGCTGTGTATGTAGGGGGGGCAGTGTGCAGCAAGTATGTAGAGGAGGCTTACTGTAGCAAGCAGTGTGCTGTATGTATGTGAGGTGATGACAGTGATGATGTAAGTGTGTGTGTTTTTTGTGTGTGTGTTGGGGATGGGGGTGGGGGGGAGGGGGGGGGGCAGAAAGGCTAGGCAATCAAGGACATGGGTAGATAGATGGAGGAGAAATCAAAAATAATAAATAAAAAGTTTTATGGAGATGTGCAAAAGTTGGAGAAAGTCAGATGTGTGTGTGTGTGTGTGTGTGTGTGTGTGTGTGTTTTGACATGTGATGAAATAAGAAAATAAATAAAAGGTCTGTAGCATAGGGAGAGGGATGTAAAAGTGCTAAAAGTCATGTAGGTGTGTATGTGTGCAAAGTCAGTATAGCGTGAGTTCGGATGGCCTGGGGATAAAAACTTCTCCTGAGTCTCTCAGTTCTGGCTTTGTGACTACATAGGCGTCTTCTTGATTTCAGCGGTAGGAATAATCCATTGTTAGGATGAGAAGAGTCCTTCAGAATCTTTTGGGCTCTTAGGAGTACTCTTCTGGAATAGATATCTTGTAGAGCAGGGAGTTGAGTTCTTATAGTACGTTCAGCTGAGCGCACTACTCTCTGCAGAGTACTACAATCTCTAACTGTGGAGTTCCCATACCAGGTGATGATGCTACCAGTTAGAACACTCTCAATCGCTGAAGTTTAGAAGGCCATCATGATGGATGTAGAAACTTTGAATTCCTTAGCTGACGAAGGAAGTAGAGTCGTTGTCTGGACTTCTTCAGAACATATTGAGTGTTAACAGTCCATGTTAAGTCTTCAGTAATGTGGACACCAAGGTATTTAAAACTTGTGACACTCTCTATAGGTTGCCCGCTGATCATTAGTGGGGTGTAACTGTAGTTCTGCTGCTGCTTTCTGTAATCCACTATTCCCTTGGTTTTATTGACATTCAGTGTCAAGCTGTTAGATTGACACCACTGTGCCACCTCATCAACCTGATCCAAGTAGAGCTGTTCATTACTAATCAGGCCCAAGATCCCTGTGTCATCTGCAAACTTGATGATGGAGGTATGACTACTGTTGGCTTTGCAGTCATGTGTGTAGATGTTGTACAGCAGTGGACTCAAAACACAGCCTTGGGGAGCACCAGTGCTGATGGTTAATGTTTCAGATGTCAGACCCCCCACTCTAACCACTTGTGAACGGTTGGTGAGAAAGTCAAATATCCAGTGACACAGGGTGGTGTTCAGTCCTAAGGCCTTCATCTTTGTTACCAAGGTGAGAGGTACTATCGTGTTGAATGCTGAACTAAAGTCAATGAACAGCATCCCCTCCTCCAACAATTCCCATTCCCCTCCTCCAGGTGAGTTAAGGTGGTGTGCATGAGGTTTGAGATGGCATCCTCTGTAGACCTATTGGCTCTGTAAGCAAATTGGAGGGGGTCGAAGGAGGCAGGGAGGGAGATAATGTTTTTCACAAGCTTCTCAAAACACTTCATCAGACGTCAGGGCTACTGGGCGGTAGTCATTCAGACATGATGGACTTTTGTTTTTCGGTACTGGAACAATAACAGACTGCTTGAGGCAAGTAGGAACTGTCTCTTGAGCTAATGATGTGTTAAAGATATAAGTGAACACAGGAGCTAGTACTAGTTGTACTAGCTGGTTTAATTTTGTTGTCTTTTACATTTGCCCCCCTAATGTGTCTTTCTTTTGTTCTGTCCCTGAATGCTCCATTTTCCAAAGTTGTAGCACAGAATACATTCATACTCATTCTGTCACACTCATATCATTAATAATAGTTAATACTAGTTAAGACAAGTTCATCTACATCATGTACAAGAGTTAACTATGTTTTAAAATCTGAGTTTATTGAAAGTGAAAGGAGACCACTGAAAGCATCATACTCTGTCTCCTTACCCAGAGCCATAGCCTTTCTGGAAGCACTCGCATGTGTTAAGTTTGGCCAAGACCTCTTCTCCAAAACACAGGCCCTGTATGTAGTGTGGTGGCTTCTATGTGTGGTAAGGATCTCTCTCTCTCTCTCTCTTTCTCTCTCTCTCTTTCTCCCAGTCTCATTTTCTTTCTCCTCTTCTGTTCTTTTATTCTCTGTGTCTCACAGACATACTTTCTTGGTGAATAAATATATCATATCTCCACTGTTTACAAGTTATGTTGAAGTCTAAAAATGTTCAAAGACTGGAACGGCGGAAGTGGAGACATTGCTATGTTTGGCCATGCTTTCATATACTCTGCTGTTCTCTCTGATGCTTTCTCAAATTGTGAGTGCTTTATTGGCATGGAGTGCTTAGAGCTGCAGCCAAGGTGAACACAAGCCATCTACAAAGCAGTAGTGTTTTTATATCTTCCCCCTCTCTTCCCCCCTCTACCTCAAAGGCCTTCATAACGTCTCTGTGCTTGTATGGAATGGTGTGGTATGAGCAGAACCATCGATCCAGTATGAAGGTGGGTTCACTGACTTACACAATCCACAGCAAGCAAAGAACTTGTTGGTTTGAAACAACAATATGCATACCGGTATATAACTTTTTAAGTGATATTTTTATAGACAGCTGGTGTTGGTGTCATCGTCAAACCCATTTTGATGGTACATGGTCAAGTGTATGATGGTGTGGTGTGTCTGCTGCATCATGAGATGGACTCTTGACTGAAGCATATGTTTCTTTTTCAACAGAGCCTATCGGAATGTGAAGACAACAGTTTCAATGAGTCAACTGGAGGCATCTTGGATGAGCTGAAAGGTAGGCTTTTTGTGATTCTTGTGAGGTCTGCCCTCTTGTGGTCGTAATTCTCACTGCATCCTGTGCAAATTTCACATTTTGTTCAACTTGAAGACCTGTCTGGATATCTGCAAACCTGTATGGGTCTTTTTTTTTTTGGAAAAATATCCCATGATTACTGGTACTTGACAGGTGAAAAGTGCTCTGGGAGTAGCAGTCATTCATCCAGGCGGAGAAGAGGAGGACCTGGAAAGAGTAAAACCGTGAATGGGACAAATGGGGAAAAACTAACGGCTTAGTGTGCGGCAGACACTGAAATGCACTCACATTCCCTAGAGTGAGAAGAGAGGAATGACAAAAAGTACAAATACTGTTGAAAAAGAGTTTAAAGGAGGATCTGTAGAGACACCAGCATCTTTCATCTTGGGTACAGAGGAAGAGTGCATAAGATGTTGAGGGATCGTGTGTCATGTGAGGAGCAGCACCTCTCCTTTTACCTCATTTTGTTGACAGGACATATCTTTGCAGTGGGTTGAGATTAAGCCACCAAATGTTCTCTGTGTGAGTGTGTTGGGTGGGTGTTGTTGGAGGGAGGGTAGATGCATAGGGCTGTTTTGGGTGGCTCTTCCTGTTAGCTACTGCTGGCAAAGAAAAGCACATGATTTAAGGTTTTATTTATTTATTTATTTTACTTTACACCAATTATGCTTCTTCACTTCTGAACAATCCTAATTTGAGTCATCCTACATCAGTGTCCAATGACCTATGTCATTCCACCATTTACTTACTGTAAAGTTTACAGTTAAGTGTAAAACAAGGTCTTTTTTTAAACTGATGCAAAGACTAACATTTTGTATGTATTGCAGAGAACCAGAAAACATTCTTTTGTTTTGATGAGTACATTCTTATTTTACTTCATGCACTGCTATTGAGGTAATGTATTTAGTTCAAATGTATTTAATTAACCTATTTTACTAGGGTTTATGGTTTATGGCAAGCATAATAATGTTAATAATACATTAGTATTAATGGTTGGTTTCTATAGCCCCCTTCAGAAAGCCTAATCTGCAGTGTGCTCTATAAGTGTGTGTGGATGTGGGTGTGGGTGTGTCTATGAAAAAGAGGAGAGGGAGAACACAAGTGTCCTTCTCACTGACGTTTGATGTCAAGCAGCTTATTTTGTCTTCTGTCTTACTATACATGTTGTTTGCACTGTGAAGTACTTTGTGTGTGGTGTTTGAGCCCTCGACCTTTCTCGCAGTGAAGCCTTAAAGTTATGATGGCCTCACGGTTAGAGCCACTCTTGGTATCTATGCACAGCAGACATAGGGAAGCAGGTTCTAGTGGTTGCAATTTATATAACTGTTCATTCTGTGTTGAAACACAGACTTAACAAACTTAAAAGGGACTGATCCTGGAAGATTTGTTTTGTTTTGGCGGGTCTGAAATTGAAATCTTCATCTTTGTCAAATTGAATTCCTAGCTGAGGTATGCCATTCCGGGTGTTTCTTATTAATAAGGGCGACCCACTGGTGTAAAAGTGTGCATTCCACTTCATGTTTTCTTCATGAGGACTTTCATGAGGACTTTTATGGACCAGCTATTCATATCTCACTTGTTTGTTTTAGAAGTGGCAGGAAAAAAGAAAATGTAAGTGCCTCCTTCAATACACTCATAAAATCAGCATCTATTAGTGACTGAGATGTTTCTGTGCAGCTTCCAAGTTGTGATAAGCTATTGGATTGATAATAGGACCATTGAGTTATTTAACAGTGGGCCCAATTGGAGGGCAGTCTGATTCAACTGACTTGTCAGTGTTTGAAGTTAAATGAATGATGGGGGTAGAGTTAAATTAATAGAGGTTTCAGTGGACTACAGACCATGAAAGTGCAGCATGTTACCTGATTAAATTTCAACTTGTCTAATGTTGCACTGATGTCACTGGATAGCCCACAATGAAATGAGGTACAACATATGATTCCCTTTGCCTTGTGCTGAATTGAACAAGTGTGTGCGCGTGTGTGTGTCCTGATCAACTCTGTTAACAGGACTATTGTCTCAAAGACTGTGAAATGATTTAAGTGCCCAAAGTTGGTAGTTACTGTTTTATATGCAAGTTCAAACACCAGTGGCACCATGTTTGATACTGAAGTACTTACAGAATACTTACTGTACGTTGAACCATTTCAGGTCCTCATTCTGTTGCACTGAATAATGGTACTACTGAGGTCTAAAAAAAAATGCTATTGGAAGGAAGAACCGTCATTGAAACAATATTGATGTTCTGTGCACAATTTAAATACTAAACTGAGATTTCATATAACCATTTACGTAAGTCTTTTACAAATTGTTTGTTTAAATAACTCTTTGAAATAAAGGACTTGTGAAAGGCAGTCACTGAGTCTTGTAAGTTTTGTCAGTTTTGTCAGTTTTGTAAAGCATGTATCAAAAGCAAATGGAGCTTAAGATGTATGAACAGCTGTCACATTTTGATTACCTTTTGATTTATGTCTCATGAATAAACCATTCATAATAAATAAGTCATTCATTAGGCCTACACTTTCTGGCCAGGAATATGAATTAACATGTCCCATTCATTCATCTCATATTAAACCGTTGCTGAATTTATGTAATCAAGATTAGTATGCCAGGTGGAAAGAAATACAACTACTGTTTATTAGGAGCCCTGGCTATAGACAGTAAGTAATCAGGATTTAGGGAAATGTATACAGTATCCACATTTTTTTGTGATCAACTGTTTATTGAGTTATATAGAGTATCCAATCTAATAACATTTTAAATTAAAATATGGAACTCTGTGAAAGAGGAAATTTAAATTGCAAGACATAATATTATTGAGAATACTTATATGGTGTGCCAACCACCCTGAATACTAACCTAATCAAATGGAATATAATCTTAAAATTTGGATAGTTAAAGGTATTACAACATTTTGCCCAATAACAGATAAAACTAAATTTAAAAATGTCAAACATTACAAGAAAATCATGATCTAGAAAACCAGGGCTTTATATCTACAGTTGCGCTATTATTTTGACCCAAGAGGTTAAAAATCATAGCTATGGATGATCCAGTGGTTATGCTCAAGGTTTTATAGACCCTTTCAAGAGAGTTCCATTATCAGCATCATAGTTGGCCCCACAAGGCTTCCGTTTTAACATTCCATATGTTATCTTAATGCAGAGGAAGTAGAACTAGATTGGGAACCAAATAGAACTTTCAAGCATTGTTTTTGTTTTTATTGTTGAAAGGGTCTATACCTGTAAAAGGGCTTTATGACAAAAATAAAACATCCCACAGCAGACTGGCCTGGCCAACAGCCTGTAGATGGCCAGACACAGTTTCCTGTGAATATCTCGAGAACAGTAGGGCCTAGGATGACCAATTTATTTGGTATGTTGGCCTCCAGGAGCCATGTCATACCCGTCCCATATCAACTTATTTGATGTATACCTCCACCTAGTTGAAAATGAAAAAGCAAAAACAAGAGATTGTAATCACACAGGTTCAAAACTGCACCGAATTTGAAGTGCAGGATCATTATGACACCCTGTGAATGCATGCCAAGTTTCTTGGAATTTCATTAATGGGGGACCATACAATAAATTAATATGTACAAACACACACAAAGATACATGCACACACATGCAGGCACAAACACACACACACACACACACAGGTACGCACACACGCACACACATATGCAAACAGTAGACATGCAGGCATATGCACGCACACACGCACAGGTACACACACACACACAGGCATGCACACAAGCACACGCATGCACACACAGGCAGACATACACATAAACACAAACACGTACACACATGCATGCACAAACACAAACACACACACACACATAAAAACACACACATGCAGGCAAGCAGGCACACATACGCATAAACACACACACCCTCCAATACCCCCCCACACACACACACACTCACAAGTGAACATACACACACACAGACACATAAAACACACACACATGCAGACACACGCGCACGCACACACACACACACACACACACACACACACACACACACACACACACCATTTCCCCCCCACACACATTCACAAGTGAACACACACACACATGCAGGCAAGCAGACGCACGCGCACACACACACACACACACACGCACACACACGCACACACAAGTGAAAACTCACACACAGGCACACATATACACAAACGCAAATGCACACATGCATACATTCATTTACATACACAAAAGTTTCAAGGGGATGGAGTAGGAGATGGAGACAAACTGACAAGCGTGCATTATTTTTGCGGAGAGAATGTCGAGGACTGAGCAGCGGTCATATTTTGTTGCATTTTGTGGTAGGCCTACATCTAGTTCAAATTCATTTCAACACATTTTCATGAAAGCAGTGCAGACTGATTGTAAAGTATGCCTACTCATCTAGTTGTCGCTCTCTTAATGTTGATTCGTCTACATCCTCTCAGATAAGACTACTGAATTTTCGGATTTTTTTGTTGGACACTGTAGCCTAGGTCTTTTAGGGGTTTTCTCATTTTTGATAGCAGTACCCAGGCATTTCCAAATATTTGTTATATTTTGGGGCCTTCAGATGGATCTGCAAATTCCAGGACCACATTAACATGGCGTATGTGATGTGACTTGGGTCATGGTGAGGGATAAGAGCAAGAAGAGAAAGTCTTTGTATGGATTATCCTATCCAATGACTGAGATTATCCAACGACTGTCAATTGGATTATCAGATGACAATGTAAAACGTTTAACATTTTCTCTACCTTCAAAAACCTTGATAAAAAATGATGGGAAAAGTTGGCTGGCCAAGTCCCTGTTAAAATGAGTTGTTCAGTCATGTGTGACAGTACAGGCTCTCGGTAGCCTACACCCTCTTAAACTAACGTTTTCCTCTTATTTTACCTATTCTTTAAAATTACATTGTAATGAGTGAAGAAAGACCCTAAATCATGTTTTTAAAAGTTATAGTAATGTTAAACTCAATTTCCCACAACTGCGTCACGTTTATTCCAACGAAGTGTCTGACGGTATATTGGTGGGCTGAGCAAGTTTGAGTTCTTTGACAGGCAAGCTCCATCCGGCGCCGAGGCACCGATTAGTGATTCAATAGTTAGCCATGGCGGCCACCGGAGGAGGGAAAATTAGATCAAGAAGATATCATATCGCCTCTAAACCGTATGCTAAAGGAAAACAGGTAATCCGGGCGGTTTTTCTTTAATGCTGTGAAGCGTGTAAAAGGTAGATGTTTGTTCCAGCTGTTTAACAGGGGTATTATTGTTTTATTGAAGACAAATTTCGAGGCCTGTGAACTACCTGCCTTGCTAGCAGGCCCGTGTTTGCTTCACATTATGGCCTGCACTGTATGGTTAATGAGACGGTGCGTAGCTGTTAGCTAAGAATGCCGGGTAGGACAGTCGTATTCTTTCATGGCAGCTGTATTTTGACGCGAGTAAACCTTAATAACATTTGGCTACGAGGGTAAAAACGTCCTCGTAGTTGTAAGTAGACCGTTTTTTCCTCTCAAACTGACGTTAAAAACTTAGCAGTTAGCCGTGTTGAGTAACGTTAGCTATGAAAGCTAACTGTCTCTCGCTTAGCAGCTAACGGTTTGGCTAAAATGTCACCGAATGACTGCTAGCTACCTGCGTTAGCAAGCAATTTTTAAACTAGCTTGTAGGTTGGATAGCTAGCAAGTTCACCGGCATGGTAACGTTCCGTTACTGGGTCTGTATTTTGAAATAATAATACGATAATGTGTGTCATCGGGCGTCTAGCATTTAGCATTGTAATTCATATTGCTTGTCTCAGTTTAGGGATTTGTAACTCGTCTACTTAAATAGGTATATATCAATAGCTACGAAGCTAAAAAGGTGCTGCGCAGTGCGCCTAACGTCGTTTGGATGAATGCCAGGGCCCACATGGGTAACCAAGTTATCGCTAGCTAGCCATAATGTTAGCAACTTGGCTAACAGTAGTTATGGTTAAGCAGCGAGCTAACTCTGCTCGCTAGCAACCACGCTACCAGCAATGTCAGTTAAAGTTCCGCGCGTCTTCACTTTGTCGTACAGAATAGATGAATGCAGGTAGCATAACAACAATCATATGCATTGTGTCTTGCTTATATTACATTTAGGTTGAAAGTTCTTTTGAGGACATTGTAACGTCGGCTTCGGCTGGTGTCTACTTGGGTGACAAAGAAATCCAACGTTAGCAAATTGTTTGGACGACACATTAATTGACGTTTCCTACACGTGTGGTTTCCCTCGCAGTTAGCTTATTAGCTCGCGTTGATTTAACGGTCTCACTACGCTGCCTCCAGAGCTCTATGGGAAAGGAAAGCGTGTTCAATCAATGTCTATTAAACTCTCAAATTGACCTCATGTCGTGTCTTTTAGCATTTTGTGAACGTTCTCTTAACTGGGATCTCGCCAGCTCGCTGTCTAGAAAGGAATCGGTAGCTAGCCAGCCAGCGTTAACTAGATACGTCATCATTGGATAACAAAGCAGGTGGTTTTATACCCTTTCTGAGGCCACCTTTAGAACTATGTGCATGGGCCTGTTATTTCCCTTTCTGAAACGGATGAGTCGGCGATCATTCCCTGTTACGTTTTGTCGTCTGACGAACTGACTATTGTGGCTAGGTAAAGTCAGCTGACGCTGTTGATTACCGTTAGCTCTATTGGAACCCAAGTCAGTAATGGTGATTTGTTAGCGTAGACTAGTTAGGGTAACATTAGCTGTGTTTATGCAGTTTAACGCATGCATCGGAGCTCATGGCTATAGATCTTTTGGCACACTGCCATGTGTTCCTGTCTGATATTTACATTTTGTCTGTTTAAACAGTATGGCACATCTGTTTAGCACCAAAGTCAAAGAGCTTGTCATGTTACGATACATTTTCACAAACTCCCCCCCCCCCCCCCTCTAGTGAGGTCAGACTGACCCCCGATCATTGAACTTTTGTTTGTGAAAGCAAGAACAACCCCTTGCATACCACCGCCCCGCCAAAATACTTGCTAATGTTCGCCTGGCCTCCACCGTTTTAGGTAAAATGGTAATTGAATGGAAACGATTAATGCACGTTATGCATGTTATATTTGCTCCTTTTCAGTGTCTAGTGGCGTCACACACACTATCTGTAGATTATTCTAGAGTGTGCAGCAGCGGGCATGAGAGAATCAAATAATGGTGTCCTCAGGGGATTTCCAATGTATTTCACTTTGGCTCGTTTGAATTTCCTCCATCTAATCTAGTCATCAAAAAGAATAAAACAAGAATGGTTCTAGAGATCCTTTGCAGGTGTTTAAAACTGTGCATCCAGAGTGTTCCACCAAATGTGAAGCATTTTTAGTGTGTTTTAATATGTAAGGTGATGATGCCTGCTGTGAACATGGATGCACAAAGATTCCATCAGTTGATGATGCACTCCCCTTTGTTCTGTGCTTTAGTACAGGGGTTCCCAAACTTTTCCACGACAAGGCCCCCCAAATACCACTAGGTTCTGGCCAAGGACCCCCTTGATGTGTTATTAAACCCATCGACAATACTACGGCAAATGTAAAAATACATTAAGCTAATCCTAATAATTATTTTAGCCACAAGCACTTCGCGATGGGGCACACAGTGTGTAATAATTGCATTTGGGGCTTTCTGCTATATGAGAGCTATCACTTTACTATTATTCCCAGTCATTATCATGAAAAATATAATGTTCAGATATGCCACAAATTATTCTAATGACATTGTATAACAACCCTCATAATAATAGGTGTATTTTACATTTTTCAAATGTATTTATTTGTTTCTTTTATTTTTCCTTCCAACTTGCTGAGGCCCCCCTGGCACCCGCTCGCGGCCCCCATTTTGAAAACCACTGCTTTAGTATGTAGGTTGACAATGCTTTTAAATCGAAAAGGACCTTAATAGAAGTGCCTTCTGGGAAAATGTAAGTAGCAACTGCCCATACTGGCAAAGCAACTTATGCCAGATGCTGCCTTTGGGAAACTTATGAGGATGCATTGATATGTTTTGACACAGTAGGTAGTCTCTAACCAGCTTTCCGCTTTTTTTCAAGAAAGTCTGCAGGATTCCAGGTCTGTTAAAAATACACAAAGGCTTGTAAGTCTGTGACTTGTGCTGCATCACCAGTGTCTCAGTGCCTGCCATCTCTTTGCAAGGTCAAAGTTGAGTCCCCTCAGGTCTTAAAAAGGAGGCTGCCTGTGGTTTGGTCAGCTCTGTTCAGCATGTAGCTAATTGGACAATTACATGCTTGAGCTCCATAGATGGCAGCAGGTCCCTCCCACAGCTGTGGTGATAAAGCTGTGTAAGGGAATGATTCCTTCTAACCTCAGTGTCACTGTTGGAGTAGACTACAGAAAAAGAGCTACACTCCTGGATCTTACGGGTGGGTGGGGGTTTAATTTTGTTTTTTATTTAATTTATGATCACACATGTTCACAGGAGGTGTGCACGAACTGCTGCCATGGCTGGAATACTGTGCTGCCTGTGTGGTGCTGTACAGCAGTGTTTCCCGAACTGTTTTCTGGGGACCCAAATTTTTTTTTTATGACAGACCATCGTGACCCATTTCACTTCAATTCACCACCAATATTGGCCAAAATGTCGATGTTTTGGGCCACAGGTTCTCAAACTTTCTTTGCTGATGCCCCCCCCCCCCCCAAACCATTCTACAGTGGCATATTTAGGTGGTTGGATAGATATCTAATTAGATAGATAGATAGATAGATAGATATACTTTATTGATCCCTAGGGGAAATTCAAGATAATTGCGCCTATTAGCTCTGGGCCCAGTTTCCCGAAAGCATCGTAAGCTTAAGAAGGTAGTAAAGTCCCTCTTACGAACATCTTAAGGTTTGGGACTGTTTCCCAAAACCATCGTTGCTTCAGAACGTCGTGAAAACATCGTAGATCTACCGAGTGATCCAGAGTACTCGTTACTGGCTAAGAGCGTCTTAACAGGTACTTCTCACTGAGGTCACCAGCAGGACATACAGGGAAATTATAACTAAGAATATAATTATGCAACTTAGGTTGCATTACTTCTGTGTACATTTACTTGTAATACATCAGATTTTAGTGTGCAAAATGGTATACATTTCACGTTTCATACGTTTATAATAATGTGATTAAAATGGACAAAAATGCAGACATAGACCAAGAGAATTGCAAACTATTCTGGCAAAGTGTAGGTTCTTTTATTAGGTCTAGCAGAGTAAGTTAATGTGTTTTTTTTTTTTTATTTTTTTTTATTTTTTATTATTATTATTTTTTTCCCCCAAGTTTTTCAGAAAACACAACCAAAAAAATAAATTCTGTCAAAAAATGACTTGTGCCATTATTTTAGGAAGGTGACGTTATTTAAGCCTATACATTTCCTCACTATACTTGGCCTCTTTCTCATCTTCAAACATATTCTTCAGTGACTCCCCCAAAACACTATGGTGGGGGCAACACACACAGTGGGGCACTCACAAGTAGCAAAGAACAGGCATGCCCGATGTACTGAGTAGCATAAGTCCTAAGCCGATGTCCATGCATCATGCAACAAACATGAAAACGGTGAAACAATCTAATCATAAATAATTTATATGAAATTAATAATTTTATTTATGTCTCTGTGTTGCATAGTCTGCTGGGGATGTATAACTTGTCATTATGCTGGCGACCCAAATAGTCTCTTGCGACCCAGTATTTGGGAACCAATGCTGTTTAGGGTAATGCTGGACACCATACAAGAGAGGGAGGAAAATGGTGTGCAAGGGAGAGAGTTGAGAAGTCTGTCATTAGGGCACTCAAGAGGCCACAGTAGGTGAAGATTAGCAGATGCGTGTGCAGCATGGGGTTATCTGGAGATGAAAGCCTTTTGCAGATCTCCTCTCAACTGCAGGCACACTCCTGCTGCAGCTCGCACATTACACTACTCCTGGTTACAGTGGGAGGGGGGTGCTCGGGGAAACTTGACACAAAGGCCTCTTGTGCCATTAGTTTGTGTGTGATTCCGGAATCTATTCTCTCGATCAGGCTCTTCCATGTCATTTAAACCGTAGCATTCTTCAGTCAGCTGTTGAATTTCATGTTGGGCTATAGGAAATTCTGTCAGTCACACTACCCTAACAAATGGTCTGAATGTGTTGAAGTGCATTCTTTAGCCTTTGTAGGTGGTAAAGGGCATAGCCTATAGTGTGAACTGCGCTGTTGAAATGGCCCCTTTATTTTCACCTTCTGAGCATGTCTGTCCTTAGCCATCTTGTGTAATTAATTTTTCACATTGAGATCACTAGTATGCATCTAATCCAGCAATGGTTTGACTAGTCTACTAATAATGCACAACTAGAAAAGAGGGTCAATAAGCACTCACACCGATGCTGATTGGGTAGCCATTGCAAAACACAAGAAGCTTCAGTTTCAGTTTATTGGTTTATTTTAAGACGGGGACCATGTACAAGGTTCATTAATTATGTGGAGTAAAAAGATGGCTTGTACCAGATTATAGCTAAAAGCTCATTTCCATCTGCAGTCCCTCTGACAGAGTTATTGTACAATACATATAATGTTTGTATGACATGAATAATATTTGACATCAAACCACTTGTCATTCATATAAATTAATAGTTTCTCTCACACTTATGCCATTTATGAACTTTTCTTTGTGTCGTTGTTGGTTCCTAACTTAACAGTGGGCTACACGCTCGCTGAGGAGAGCTAAATCCTTAGAGGTACTATTTTAATCTTGTTTGTTCAGTAAATACACCCTTGACCACTCGGTGATCCAGCAAACCCGCAAATGGTTGGTAGTTGCCGTTTATCGAGGCGGTGTGAATTGCCTCTCTGGAATTCCAGTGTCTGTCACAGTGGTGCAAGCGGGTTGGTTTGTTCAATGCTAGCAGAAATGGTGTGCTGCGTGAACGCATTAGCCTACCCGGGTGCCTTTGTGTGCTGCTGTGTTTATGTAACTGAAGCTCAGTGAAGCTGCAGTGCAGAGCGATTCCCTGTGCTGGGATTACTCACCCTGTACAAATCAGTAGTTCTGCAAACATCAGAGGTTGTTGTTAGAATTTGCGTATCAGTATGGAGGGTAGTAGAGCATGCACAGATTGTCTTGCATAGCTACAACGCTTTAGGAAGCTCAAGGGGGACTAATTTTTCTTTTATTTGCTTTGTAATGCCACTGTTGACTGAATTATTACTTAAGTATGACTAGACCCTCTTAACTCGCAGCACCATAGAATTGGAGACAAAGGCAGTAGCACGACCGAAGGTCCTCTGGCATGATGGCTTAATATGTTCTTGAGCAAGATCCTGAAGCCACCCTCCACAAATGAATGAGGCAGTGTGACTTGGAAGAGGAAGACTGACCCTTGGATCAGTGATAAGCATGCCCTATGGTTTGGTGAAGCCCGTAACGACAGGGTTTGTGCAGCACAATGCCGTTACAATGTAGCTCAGTGAGAGAATTCAGAGAGCAGCAGCTGCTGCTGCTCCTAATGAGACCTGTGTGGTGTAGACACAGACGCTGGCAAGCTGACCCAGATACATCACTGCCATGGCAAAGCTTTGCAGCCTGGTCTAGTGTTTGCATGTGTGAAACACACACACACACACACACACACACACACACACACACACACCTGTCCTGACATGACCTTTCATGGAACATGGTTTAAGTTTAATACTGCAGGCAATCTTGTGTGATTAACTTTTTTAATGAGGAACTTACGTTTTTGAGTCTTGCTCACACTAGATCATGCTGGCCTGAAGGACTAGACGGTCTGCAGTAAATATGGAACCGAGAGATGTCAATGCCATATTTGGTCAGATGTGATCTATGCAGTACAGATTTATAAACAGTAGCAACCTATGATTACTTGCCAAAAAGTTGCGAACAGCATAGCAATGGTTGCTAAGCTGACGTTGGAAAACTCATGTTGTGGCAGGCCCAACTGCGTCCGAGATCTCTCCAGATGGTGGTCTGACTCTGCTCTGTCTGTGTGCTTCTTCAGCAGGCTGGTCTCATCAGCAGGGTGACCGACACAGTGAAGAGCATCGTTCCCTCTTGGCTCCAGAAGTACTTCAGGAACGGAGAAGTGGCTGAGGGCAGTGCCACCGCCGCCACACGACTCGCCCCAGAGCTCAACAGCCAAGACCCGCCTGCTAACGGCAACCAGGAGAGCTCCCCTCACGGCCGTGACTCGCCCGAGCCCAGCACCAGTAACACAGGTGCGATACGCTGTCCCAGACACACTCTCTTGGCGTTGAATGCAAGAGCAGATAGATAGATACTTTATTCATCCCCAAGGGGAAATTCAAGGTCTCAGTAGCATACAGACATCACACACAACATGCACTTACAGCAGAAAAAGTAATATAAGTATATATATATATATATATATATATATATATATATATATATATATATATATATATATATATATATATATATATATATAAATAAATAAAATATTAAAACTAAATCAAAAATCTACAAAGTTTGACTAACTGAAATGTTTTTGTGATGCTTCAGTTAGCTCCCTGAGCAGTTTTGAACCGTGCATGTGAAGGAGATTGATGAGTAAAGCAAGGTAATGATTTAAAGCTTCTCTGACTTCCAGAACCTTCTACAAGCCGCGCATCACTGAACTTCCAGGATGTGCTGTCAAGACCTCCTCTCAACCGTTCCCACCTACACTTTGCCTCGCTGGACGGCTCCCCAGCCCTGGGTGGCTCCAGCTCACTGTTCCCCCAGCCCTCCACCTCCACCTCTGCCCCGTTTGGGAGCCCCTTTGCCTCCACCTCGAACTTCTCCCTGGTGAAGGAGATCAAGGACTCCAGCTCTCAGCACGAGGATGACAACATCTCCACCACGAGTGGCTTCTCATCACGTGCCTCTGACAAAGGTAGTGATGGCGTTTTCTGTCATATATGCTGTATTGTGTTGTATGGCTGCTGAGATTTGTTAAGTAGGAATTATTATTTGCACAGACACATTTCGGTGCGCATTTGCAAGCGCCGAAATGCGTCTGCAAATAGAAGCGCACTTATGCATAGTGCGGCCTCCCTCCTACTTTACTTGATCTGACTATTCAGGCCAGCACTCTGATAGTTTGGAAAGATACACATTAAGTGAAGCCTGCTCCTATCCTCACTTGCTTAGATTTGTTTAAATGTAGAATCGAAGCGGGTGGGCCCATGATGGAACAGAAGAGTAGCTTGACTAGGTGTAATAATACACATGAACTGCAAGTTGTCGATCATCATTTCATTCAGTGTTTCCCAGAGAATTGAAAATTTGTGGTGGTTGGTTTGTAGAATTAACTTGAATGCAACCGTTTAACAAATTAGCACAGCGTGGTTATGATGCTAACCAGATTTAAGCACAATTTAGTACAACCTGGAAAATCATTGTGTAGTGGTCAATGTTATTGATATTGTGGTGGACAATGTAATGGAATGTCAATGTATGGGAAACACTGTTATTTAAAAGTCCAGCATAGGGCTAGTATGTATTAGTGCAGTACAGCACAGCGAGTGGCACATGATGGCCAGATCTCCAGCCTAGGCCTGAATTCTTGTTGCAGATGTGCCCACCTCAAAGCCTGCCCCGCTGCTTTGGTCCCCAGAGACGGACCGCTCTCACTCAGGCACGCAGCCCTCCCAGGCCGGCCTCAAGAAGCCCTCCTTCAACCTGTCGGTGTTCGGCACCTCTGCTCTGGTGAGTGATGGCATGCATTAGTATATAAGTATAAGTATATATACTCTTTTGATCCCGTGAGGGAAATTTGGTCTCTGCATTTATCCCAATCCGTGAATTAGTGAAACACACACAGCACACACCGTGTACACACAGTGAGGTGAAGCACACACTAATCCCGGCGCAGTGAGCTGCCTGCAACAACAGCGGCGCTCGGGGAGCAGTCAGGGGTTAGGTGCCTTGCTCAAGGGCAGTTCAGCCGTGCCTACTGGTCGGGGTTCGAACCGGCAACCCTCCGGTTATAGGTCCGAAGTGCTAACGTCTGCCCCCATAATCTTAAAGAATCAATGGGGTGGTGGGTTTAGTGCCAAATGGACAAATCCGATTATCCGAGATTTGAAGCAGTGTTACATGGTTGGGTGTTTTGAGTATTTGTAAATGTTGGGTATGTTATGGATCGTGTTTTTCATGTCGGTTGTGTTTGTAAGCGTGTGCGTTTGTGTGTGAGGGATGGTTTTTGCATGTGGAATCATTCCAAGTAAAGTGAGTTTGTATTTGAGAGCTATTCCCACCCTATGTGTGAAATGGATGTGTATCCATCTATCTATTCTATTTGCTAGGCTTGCTTGTCCTAAATACTTATGTGTGTGTGTGTGTGTGTGTGTTTGCCTTTGTTCCTTTTTAACCTGTACCTTTTGTGTGATGTGGAACAGTCTACAATGAACAGCTCCATGCTGAGCTCCAGTCAGCTGGGTGACTCACCCTACTACCCTGGCAAAACCACGTACGGAGGCGCCTCTGCTAGCCGCAATGCCCGCTCTCGCCCAAGCACCCCTTATCAGGTCCGTAATGAGCCACTGCTGACATTAACATGAGATGTAGTCTGTAGACTGAAGAACAAGTAGTACTCGCAACGACTAAAAGAGTATCGTTTTTTTTACTATCAAATGCAGTGCAGAAACGGAAAAGAGAACCTTTACTTCCGGCAACATGTTGTAGTCGCTCTCCTCACATGCTTATGTTGTCTTCTCCGTCCTTGGCCTTCCTCCTGTTTTTGCCCTCAGGTCCCAGTGAGGAGACAGATAAAGGCGAAGCCTGCTGGCACTCAGCCCTGCGGGGTGACCAGTGCCACAGCCCGCCGCATCTTGCAGTCCCTAGAGCGCATGTCCAGTCCTCTGGCCGTGAGTTGCCTTTCACTTCTTATCCTTTTCAACTTAAAAAGCCCCCAGTGTGGCGTGAACCCACTGCAGAGTTTATTGGTCAGGGGGAGGAAAGTTTCTGTCACTCACCGGGAATGTTCATCATAGACTTGGCAATCACCAGAGCAAGGTTGCATGTTATCAGGCAAACTCCACCATCTTCAGACCATATTTTAGTAGTTTAGCCTATTGTTGAGTGGATGCAGCTGGTAGGTAAAGTAAGCCAATAGAAGGCTGTTTGTGGATTTTTTTTTTTAATGAGCCATCTACCTTACTCATAACAACACAAGTGTATTCCATTAGTTCAAGATTTGTTGTGGAGGGACTAAAATACTGCAGACATTGAAAGGGTTATTACAATTTGAGACTACTGTTTGGTTGTTTACGGATTCATAAATGAATGAAGAAATGTCAAAAATAATCCTCAAGCTATTGTTTCATATTCAAGACCTTAGTGGGACATTGTTAGCACCCATCACTAAATGGCAACTAAAAATGAGAAAATTGGCTCCTAAGCTGGAAGACTTTTTTGCTAGTTCAAAAACTGTTCTTGATTTGTATTGGCCACGGCTCGCTTTCCCCTCATTTTCAGTACTTAACAGTTTTCACTACAATTCCATGTATGCCATGGAACGAGGTCATGGAAAAATTGTTTGCCGGTGGTTTCGAGCCCTGAAGCAAGAACAGCTCATTTACATGAACTTTTTCCCTTTCATAGGATGCAAAAAGAATCCCCTCAACCATATCGTCACCTTTGTCAAGAGTGAGTATCTTCTCCCTGTTTCCCTGTGCCTCTGTTCCCTTCGAGTTGGGTTTTAATGGGCATTTGAACTAGGTTGAGTTCTAAACAAATTGGTTCAGGTCCAGCTTGAGACTTGTTGTTGATTGCGACCCATTACAAACAATCAACATGACAGAATTGTCGGAGAGACTTGAAGCTCATTCTTGTTTCTTTCTACAGCCACTGGATCGCACAGACTTGGATGCTTCACCTTTCCAGGTCAAGAAGAAAAAGGTACTGTATGCATGCGCACATGTGTTAGTCCTCCTCTCACGCTGCCCACGGTGTTGTTTTTGTTATTGCCCTACTGCAACAGGGTCGAGTGTGTGTGTGTGTGGGGGGGGGGTGGGGGGGACTGCCAGCCTCTGACTGCTGTCACTTCCATTGACAGCTGTTGTCCTTGTGGCAAAAGTGTGCCTAAAAGGTGCCTGTATTAAAACCATTATCCTCAGACAGCTGTAACAGCTGAGTCTCAACAGTGATCTTTTTCAAAGCCAGTCAGATGGTTCCCAGCGCACTAACTTCTCACTCCACTTAATGTTGCTCTGTTAATAAAATGTAGTATGCTTTTGTATGCATATGTAATCCTGTGCATTGTGATTCAAGTTAAAAGAGTGGAGAGAGATGCGTATGTTGTGTTACAGCTGTAGAACACCAACTTTGGCTTTATGAATTATGTTGCTAATGTTTATGGCTAGTTCAAATGAGTTTGCTTCACACATCCAACTTGATGTTGTTTATGTCCTGTCCAAAACAGCAGTGGTGTTTGGTAGTATGTAGATATAGATAGAACAGCAGTGTGACCAGTTTGTGTGTGTGTGTGTGTGTGTCCTTGTGCAGATGGACACGTCGCTGCCGCCAGTGCAGAAGCTGGTGGTGCCGTCAGCTGCCACCGCCTCTGGGAACCGTTCCATGGCGTTCCGTCCCTCTCTCACACCTGGTGGAGTCAATCGGGCACTCGAGAGGACAGCCTCCAGGGACACGGTGAGGACCCTTTTCAGTTATTGTCGTTGTCTCTGGCTACGGGAGATTAAATTTATGAATGAATGCTTGCATGCAGCCCTACCAGAGGCCTTCCTCTGCATAATTTTTTTTTTTAAGCCACTTCATATAATGCAACCTGACATGGAGTAGCGATATCCAATGTGATATCCTTATCTTTGGTAGTTAAATTGACGTCCATGTTGAAATGAGTAAATGTAAATGAATAGGTGTTGACTCGGATTCAAAATGTAATTGCAGTTACATTTACACTTCATTTACACCACCACGTTTGATTTGTTCTGCATCTGTTGGACTTTACTAATGTGATGGGAGCTATGCAAATTTAAAGTAAAATGATCCTCTATGATGGGCCTCTCTCTTCAAACTTTTACCAGTTCTTTTACCAGTTCCACTACAAGTATGAGCATGATATTGATGGTTGTATTCGTTTCACTTTTTAGCAGTTGCTGTTTGAGCTAGAGGTTATTTCATCCATCCAGTGGTCTCCGTTCTATATTCTAGACAAGCATGTGTTGGGGAAAAGTCGGAGTTCTTTTTTGGCTCCGTAACTCCCTTATCTAATCAGGGTCGTGCATGTGCGTGCATGAAGGCTCCAGCACACTAACGTCTAGTCATGTTCTGTTTCTGTGTCTGTAGCCTGTGAGAAGATCTCCCTTAATACCGGAAGCTGCACCAACCACGTCTCAAAGGTAAAACATCTCGTTGGAGAGAATATTGCTTACCACAACAAAAATGTGGCTATATATAGCTAGCCCAGATAACAAGTCCACTGATTCATATCGGCAACTCCGGATGTAACTCAAGTTGGGATATGGAATTACGCCTGTGTCATATTTTGCCACTAGTGCATCACTCCATGCCTTTGTACATCTTAACTTAATATTCATATTAAAATGATCATGACATCATGTTGATCTTTCTGATCAGTAATGTTGAGTCCACACTTGTGTATGTGTTGTAGTTTGTATTTGTGAATCTCCTCCTTTTTACGTAGTTGAAGCACTGGGCTTTAATAATTGGCTGGATATCTGCATGTCTGCTGCACACAAGTCTCTATTGCTTTTTACTGGGTGTGTAGGAGTGGTGGTTTTATCCTTTTGCAACTCCATTGTAGCACAAGCTCTCCGGCCTACCCCCTGTCCAGCACCCCTACGGTCAGCAGTGCTGGCTCCGGAGGAGGCAAGATGAAGCGGGAGAGGGCAGTCAGGCCCTCCACCAAACGCCCAGAGGATGAGGTCCGTGTGTATCGCTCGCTACACTTATGAATTCAAATCGTGCTCAGACAGGCAGTTTAATTTCTTTGCCCATACTTGCAGATGAACTAACGTGCCTGAATGGGCATTTCCTCATCTGTCTCCATTTGACACATCCTGAATATTGGTAACATGCCTGCATTGCTGACAGGTTATTGATTGATTTTCTGGCGTTTCAGGTAGCAGAGGTCCCCGACCTGCCTGCCATCTCCCTCCCCATCAGCACACGTGCACTGCCCACTTTCAGCTTCTCCTCCCCATCCACCACCACCACCTCCACACCCACACCTGCCCCTGCCAAAACGGCCCCTGCCGAGACAGTCACTAAAAAGGTGAGCAGACGTTTGGATCATGTTTTGGGGTACAGATTATGGTTTCAATAGGGCCGTTTCCACTGCAGGAACTGGAACTTAGTTTTACGGGTGCGCGTATCGTGTTGTTTCGGGAACTTCTACGGGGCTGAATCAAGTCCCTGACTCTAGGTCTCAGTGCGGCCAAAAGACTTGAGCTGTGAACGAGGTGTGAGTGGAAGATGACTATCACTTCTTTTTTTATTATTATTATTATTATAATTTTTTATCCCAGCAAGGCAGACGTTATTTACAGCTAAATTAATTACAGGTTAGGTAGCCTACATTGAATGAACAAAAATAGGCTTTAACTGGTTAGAATTTCAATTGTAGGCTTTATTCATTTATCAAGTAGGTGACCATTACAAATGAAACCTACATAATGCAACATTTAATTTGGAACAGCTATTCAAAGGTAGCCTATGCTCTCTATTGACTCTATTGATTCCAGCTGTTATGCCATTTCAGTTAATCTAATTAGCGTTGCGATCTTGCAGTAAAAAAGGCTGCATATGGTTATGTCCTGTAAACAATGGAAACACACGGGCTGACTAGCGAGGCGGTCCTGCACCTATCCCCTTTACCTGGGTAGGGGATAGATTTTAAAAAACATATTTACGTTTCTGTAGCACACAGTGCTCTGGCCATTAAATAGCCTTAGTTGCGGAAATGGCCTTAAATTAAACAAACAAACAAACCTGGGTAGGGGGCCTGTTACCTGCAGTGGAAACATGCCTACTGTTTCCTCTGTTTGTCTGATTTGGTGGCTAAGCCTCAGCTCCCACAATGTGTGATGATGTGTCCCATTTAGTGTTGACGTTACCGTAGTGATACATTTGTAACCTGCGTCTCCCCTGCAGGATCCGCTGCCACCATCCTCACCCCCTTCTGTGCCCTTCACTTTCGCTTCCCCTATCGTCAAGGCGACAGCTGCCAGCCCTCAATCTTTCTCTCCATCTGTAAGTGCTTGCAATTGCCAGTTTCCAGTCCAGTACTTAAACATGAGGGAGTGATTTACTAATTGTGTGTGTGTGTGTGTGTGTTTGTTTTGCAGTCTGGTTTCACTTTCAGCGCTCCAGTCATGAAGACTGATCTCACCGTGTCTAATAACTCTGCTGCTGCTTCGCCCATCACTGTTACAGGTGAGTGGGATCTACTTCCAGTTTAAGGGTCACATTCCTTGGATCTAAAGGCTATTTTGTGGGTGTGTGTTTATGTCTCCCATGTTTTGGTGTGTTTACAGTGAAGAGCACAGCGAACACTGAGACCAAAGAGGAGTTTTCGGGCCCCTTCAAACCAGCCAAGACCCTGAAGCAGGGCAGCGTGCTGGATCTCCTCAAGTCTCCTGGTAAGACTCGGGCACCCTTTCATGGTGTCTTTGGACTCTCACCCTCAGCGCTCTTACAAAGCGAACTACTGTCCAGGCGTAGTTTTGTGTTAATCTCTCTCTCTCTGCATCTGTCCTGCACCCACAGGTTTCTCTTCCAGCTCCCCCACCTCCACCCCCTCCTCTCAGCCTGCCCCCAGCCTCCCCTCTGTCTCTGGCTTCGGGGACAAGTTCAAGCCTCCAGCGGGCTCCTGGAGCTGCGACACCTGCATGCTGCAGAACTCTGCAGTGGACACCAAATGCGTAGCTTGCCAGACCTCCAAACCACAGACTGACTCCTCCTCATCCTCCTCGTCTTCGTCATCATCTTCCTCCTCCTCTAAATCAGACAATAAACCCCCTGTTTCTACGACAGCGGCCTCCAGTACGGGGTTGGCGGCCCTGTTTGCCCCTCCAAAGGGCACGTGGGACTGCGACACTTGCCTCGTGCAGAACAAGCCGGACGCACTCAAGTGTGTGGCCTGCGACACCGGCAAGCCTGGCACCGGCGTTAAGCCCGGCCTAACACTTCCAGCGTTTTCGACATCCAGCTTTTGTGCTGCCACAACTGCTGCTTCTGCTGCTACCACCACTTCTTCATCGTCCACCTCTAGTGGACTGTTGGGATTTGGGGACAAGTTTAAAAAGCCAGAGGGCTCGTGGGACTGTGACACTTGCATGGTGCAGAACAAAGCGCAGGACACCAAGTGTGTGGCTTGTCAGAGTGCAAAACCAGGTGAGCGAATGATGTTAAGGTCTCTGGTCAGTTCTGGTCTCAACTTGTCAGTGACCTTTCCCAGTGCACATCTACGGAGACAAATTAAATGTCAAGGCCCTATCAAATGAAGAAGCATCTCTTAACTGGTACAGGGGAGTTTTTTTTTTTTTATCACTGGTTTGAGTTTTGAAAAGTCTTTCCCTTGACCAGTGATTTACCTCTTGGTGCTTCTGAACAATACATACACTTGCAAACATTGACCTCTATATATCACTGTCTATACTAAGTCTGATGTCTATATGTTTGCCTAGTGTTGTATGTAAATGTGATGTGTGATATGCCCTGTCCCTGTTACTTGTTATATGTGCTGCAGAACAGGAACCTGCTGGAAATCATTTTTTTTTTTACTGAGTCAGGCCTGTTTTAAACTGTAACTTTGTTACTTTTAATACTTTGCTGTATAATAAATATAAAATCAATAAACAAATAAACTTCTATCATTAACCCCCTTACTTCTCCCCCCCCCCCCCCCCCCCATCAGGAGCCTCTGGAGCAGCACCTGCCTCCCTGCCCGCCCTGTCCTCCTCCAGCAGCTCAGCAGCGCCCCTGCTGGGCTTTGGGGATAAGTTCAAGAAGGCAGCAGGCAGCTGGGAGTGTGATGTCTGCTGTGTGCAGAACAAGGCAGAAGACCTTCAGTGTGTGGCCTGCCAGAGCAATAAGCCCGGAGCCAAACCCGAGCCAAAAGGTACAACAGGAAACTTGGCAACAAACAGTATTTCCATTGATACTTAATTTGCATCTAACTATAATTCATCCTTTTTTTTTCCTCTTGAAAATATGTCTTCGCTCTTTGACCTCAACCTTTCCCTCTACCTGAATTATTTTGTTTTTACTTTTACCCTTGCAGCTTCGTTTGGTACTTCGACATTAACAAATTCCAGCTCTGGCGGATTCAAATTTGGCTCCAACAATACCACTGCCTCAAGTGGCATCAAATTTGGTGGAACCATCTCAGACTCCTCTAGCGCCCCTTCTGGTGGCTTCAAGTTTGGAGGCGCGTCATCTGACTCCACTGGGGGCTTCAAGTTCGGTGGTGTCTCTGAAACCACCACCTCCTCCTCCTCTTCTGGAGGTTTTAAATTTGGCAGTGCCACCACTACAGAGGCTTCCTCGACCACCAATGGCACTCCGTCAGGGGGCTTCTCATTTGGCATAGCCTCTTCATCCTCTTCCACATCGATCATCACCACCACCACCTCCACTGAAGACTCTAAGACGTCAGATGCTCCCAGCTTAGGCGGAGGCTTTAAGTTTGGTGCCAGCAACTTGACATTTGGCACGACGAGCACAGCACCTGCAACTGAAGCCAGCGTTGCTCCTGCACCTGCAGCTGACTCCTCGGCCACGGGCTTCTCTTTTGGCCTCTCCAAACCAGAGGAGAAGACGAGTGCCACCCCCTCCCCCACCTTTAGTTTCTCCACCCCTCAGGACGCCACAGCCACAGTCCATGCCACCTCCACCACCGCCGCCTCCTTGACCTCGCTCCCCGTCTTTGGGAAGCTCTCTGGGCTCGAGCCGGCCACCTCTGCTCCTTCCTTGCTCTCCACCGCCAAGTTTGGCGAGCCTGAGAGCTCGGAGCCGGCGCTCTCCGCGCCCGTCTTCTCTTTCGGGAAACCGGAGGAGAAGGAGGCATCCTCCACCTCGGCTCCGACCGCCGGTTTCCTCTTTGGTGCAGGGAAGGAGGCAGAGAAGGCTCCCAGCACCACTGCTGCCCCCTCTGTTGGCTTCTCGTTCAGCAAGCCTGAAGTAGCTGTGGAGGCCAAACCTGTTTTTGCCTTTGGCAAACCTGCCGAGAAGAGCGAGCCAGAGGCCCCCAAACCCTCCTTCGCGTTTGGCCAGACCAGTACTGGTGAGCGTTTTGCGCGCGCGCGCGCGTGTGTGTGTGTGTGTGTGTGTGTGTGTGTGTGTGTGTGTGTGTGTGTGTGTGTGTGTGTGTGTGTGTGTATGTTTACTATCTGAGGTTATAACTAATATGAAATGGTATACTATACACTTTATTATTTTTAGTAATTCTAGATATTAGACGATGAATGTTATTTTTTTTTTTTTTTTATTAGGCTCATCCAAATGGATGAGTAATTACAATCTCGCCCTCCTCTCTACAGATGCGTCAGCTGCCAAGCCAGCCTTTGGCTTCATGTCTGCAGCACCATCCAGCACTGCCTCCAGCACGCCCCCTGCCCCCAGCCTGTTTGGTGCCGTAGCCAGCTCCACCACTGCCCTGGCCCCCACCCCTGCCCCCACTCCTGCCTCTGTTGCGGCTCCTGCCCCCTCCAACACCTTTCTGTTTGGCCAGAGTGCTGCATCAGAGGCCCCCCCAACAAAGGCCTTCCTTTTCGGACAACAGGCACAGGAGACCCCGGCCGCCCCTTCGGCCACCCCTGCCCAGCCCTTTATGTTCGGCGCATCGGCCACCGCGAATGCGCCCTCTTTCGCCTTCGGAGCAACGTCTTCATCTACACCGGCTTCTGCAGGTACGCTGGTCACAGTTGTGTGAAGGTTCAGTAATTAAAGCTTTCAGACCATACGTTAAAGGATTTTTTTTGCTGCACTTGCACAGACCACTCCGATGCTCACAAAGTAATTTGTTTTATCTGTGAGATTTTTATTTGTTTGTTTTAAATCTAATTTGTATTGGGGTGGGTGCCGTGGCGGAACTGGTTATAGCGCCCGTACCATATTCGGGTCCGCGTGCGCACGGCGACCCGGGTTCGAGTCCGACCCGGGTCATTTCCTGATTCTACCCCATCTCTCACTCCCGCTCGCTTCCTGTCACTCTCTCTACTGTCCTGTCCAATTAAAGGTATTAAAAAAAGAAAAAGCCCCCCAAAAAATTATTATATTAGAATTTTGCCATAGTATAACCATAGATAATGATATGGCTTTAAACTGAAATTACTACTACTATGTCTCTTGTGTAATATTGGGCCATATGTAGAATAAAAGATGTAAAATACTCAGAATTATTTTTTGATGAATGAG